>NC_136507.1:53639773-53712273 GCF_053919585.1 Euprymna scolopes | reverse complement strand
TATTAAGAACTTCGTTTTAATAATTTTTGATTAGAAAAAGTAGGCTTTTAATATCAATGTCAGATCGAGAAAAAAATCTCTCTATAAATGTATAAAGTTCTTAAAAGTTGAGCACTGTCAGGGAAATAAAAGGATATCAGCTGGGCATGTGCGTCTAATAACGTTATGCCTGTATTTGGCTTTATAAACATGGAAATTCCCTTAATTCCTGTAGCAGATGATAGTGGCTCTAATTTAGTCAAAGGTGGTGCCGTGGCGGGGTTCGAATCCTTCGAGCAGCGATAATCGTCATTTACTGCGCTGATTGTGAAAGCATAAAAAACTAGTGTCTGTAATTATAAAAATAATTATATATACATATATATATATATATATATATATATATATATATATATGTGTGTGTGTGTGTGTGTGTGTGTGTGTGTGTGTGTGTGTGTGTGTGTGTGTGCGTAGTTATCTATATACAGTAGTGTTTCGCTGTATCACAACTGATTAGTGCGGCTATATATATCACGTGATAATACACACACTAACGAATAAAACACACCCTTTTCTAACCTCCGGGCGAAACCACTTTTAAGTTATGAGGGAAAGCGAAAGAGCAAATGGCAAGCACCTCAGACTTAGTCCACCGAATGCAATAAATTCAGAAAGAAATGCTCGACTATAATAAGATTTCAACGGTTAGCATTTTTTTTTCTTTAAGTCATCATGAATGATAATAATAATTTATATATAAAAAAACATTGATGCAATTCCATTATTTTATATGAATACTTTGGAAATAAATCTCGATAGCGAGTACGAACACTGGTGAAGCATAATCACTTTCATTCATTTTGAACGTGGTTTTAGTGTAATTAACTTGAACTATAATTTTGTTTAAAAAGTTGATTTTATGGATTTCTTTACGTCGAGGTTAAGCGTTATCTTAAGGAGAATTGCTTCCCAACACCCTGGAAAACCTCATCAGTATGCCATGTGTTTAAGAATTCAGGTGACAGGTCATCTCCCTCTCAGTACAGACCAATAAGTCTCCTGTGTGTCATGAGTAAGTTGCTGGAATCCATATTGAATAAAGAAGTAGTCAATCACCTCAGCAGAAATAACCTTCTTAGTGACATGTAATATGGTTTCTGTTCTGCTAGATCTACAGCAGATGTGCTAACGGTTATATCTCATAGGATTAGTGAATCTCTCTACAAAGGCTTTCTTTCTAGGGCAATTGCTCTCGGCATATCAAAGGACTTCGATAAGGTATAGCATAAAGGCCTACTGCACAAGATTTCCAGCTACGGTATAACTCGAAATGTTTTCTCAATTATTAAACCATTTCTCTCTTATAGGCTCATAAGGATAGTGGTTGTTGGGCAGAAATCAGAAGCCCACAGTATTAATGCTGGAGTCCCTCATGGTTTCATCCTGAGCCCAACTCTCTTCCTGATCTACATCAATGATCTCCCAAAACACATACTTAAATCATTCGTTGACATCTATGCTAATGACACGACCATCTATGGCAACACATCAAAGGCCGTAAATGACAAAGTTCTCTCTGATTCTCTCTCCTCTGATCTTGAGCGCGTGGTACAGTGGGGAAAGAGGTGGGTGGTTACTTTTAATGCATCTAAAACCAAGCTTCTATCTTTACATCATCAACGCTCTGATCCCCATCTGGCATCAATTGAAATGGATGGCTCTCGTCTATGGGAGGCTCCATGTTTTGACAAGCTTCTTGGATTGATCTTTACTCTTGATCTGAAATGGAACACGTAAATCAAATCTGTTGCCAAGGTTGCTGGAAAAATGGTGGGATCCTTCTACCGCTCCAGTAGATATCTCACTGCTGATGCAATTATCTATCTATATCAAAGCCAAGTACGTCCAAGGATGGAGTACTGTTGCCATATCTGAGCAGGAGCTGCTAAAAACAACCTATCCTGCCTTGACAGAGTACAAAGTAGATTTCGTAGCCTAGTAGGGGATGCCCTTTTCTCTTCCCTGTAACCTCTCTCCCGCAGAAGAGACGTTGCGAGCCTGTCGTTGTTTTATCGTTATTTCCATGGCAAGTACTCGTCTGAGCTCCAATCTCTGGTCACCCCTTGCCAATCTTTCACGAAAAACACCCGTCTAGTTGAAACCACTGTCAGTAATTTTCCCCATTCTTTATCTGTGTCTAAATCAAAACGTAGATTCCATGAATAAAGCTTCTTTCTTAGAAGTGCACGCCTGTGGAACTCTCTTCCGTTTGCCTGTTTCCCACCTGACTACAACTTGGATATCTTCAAGTCCAACATAAACAAATTCCTGATGAACTGCCCCCTTAAGTAAGACACTTTATTAGATCTCCATTACTAAAGATTTCTACGATATTGTCTCATTGATTACTGTACACGAAATAACTCTTATCCCCGAGTGGCCTCCGGGCCTTGATAAGTGGTGACTTCCATGTAAAAAAAACAAAAAAAAACAGGCTTGCTCTTAGAAAATTATCAAACTTTGATTTAACGAAGTTAATTTCATTTTTCTAATATTTTTGGTCGTTATTAAATAGTTTTCTTCCTTGCGAGATTGCATTTCTATCTGATACAAAATTATAATGATGTTTGGCAATATACACAAAATAGTTTACATGAAATACGATTGGGACATTATTAAAAAAGAATTTATTTTAATTTACCTTTGTCACCTATTTGTGTTAAAAAATAATATTTAATTTCTAACGTGAATATGATACGACGTGAATATAATACAATGTAAATATGACACGACGTGAATATGAGAATATGTGAATATGAGAATACGTGAATATAAGAATACGTGAATATGAGAATACGTGAATATAATATCATGTGAATATATGATGTGAATATGATACGACGTGACTGTGATATGATATACGACGTAAATATGATACGATGTAAATATGATACGATGTAAATATGATACGACGTAAATATGATACGATTTAAATATAATACGATTTAAATATAATACGGCATGAATATTATAGTACGTAAATATTTTACGAGGTGAATATCATACGATGTATTACGTTTTTAAATTTTAGAGATTAGGATTGATTGGTATTATTTAGCTTCTTCGGACTTCTGTTCTCATCTTCAGTGTTATTTTCGATGTAATCTCCAACTTGATTCAGGTATATCTTTTTAAACTCAGGAACCTTTCTGTAGAACTCGGAAATCTGCACGCAATTCGAACGAAAATCTTTATTTAATCCGCAGGAATAGAACGCTCTCGTTCCGTCAGCCATGCACGGGTAGAAGTCCTAAGCAAATCACAATTGTATTTAAAGTGTAACCAACACTGAGGATTAAACTTTCAACCTGAAAATGAGTGTAACTTTTACAACCGAATTTTATAAAGTACTCTAGATACAGTACTGTAGTTATGAGAATAGTAGTCCGAAGAATCCAAATAATACGAATGATACGCTGTAAACATGATACCACGTGACTTCTATATGACCGAGTGTTTTCATGTCAATAAAGTGCGGGGAAAAATGGCATTTTTTGCATTACTTAATTACTAACGTGTATACAAGATTATAAATTGTCATTTTGTAAGCAAAACAAGTCTGATTTTTAGGTTTTACATCGCATTCTTGACTCATTCATCAATTGATAGCGGAACAAAATTACTTGAGATAAATATGATTCTGTGCACATAAGTGCAGAAATGATTTGTCAGCTGTATAACGTCACTTAAGTATGGTCGATAGCAGGTTGATTAATTTATCATCCGACATTAGAATGATTTAAAATCCAAACATTTGAATACAATTATTTTTTACTACAATTCGTAAATCTTTTATAATTGTATTCTCTTGGTTTTTACATTTGATGGTAATTGAACAGGGTTAATGGGTACAGCTATTTCAATATAATTAGTTTTCAGTATTGTGCCATTAAAAGTTCAATGTCGTACACACACTTCACTATTTAATTTTCCTGAGATTAAACGTCTTGGATATGACTTTAAACTATATCCGATGGTTAGGCCCCAGCTTGCGGGCTTTGGGGAGTGTGGATCCACCCCTTAATTGCCATTGCTCCCAGGTCCACTCTGACCCGGAGTGATAGTACCTGTTAGGGTCCCAACTATGGGTTAAATAGAAACCGACTTGAAAAAAAAAACATATATTCTATTAAAATTTCTCTTCAAAATCACTGGATTCGGCATTAAATAACCTGAAAATGGTTGATATGTCGTAAAAAAAACCCCAACCAACCAACTGAGATTAAAGAAAATAACTGCATACTCAGCCTTTATGCGTTGCTTCGTCTAATAATGACATTGTCCGTGCCGTCACAGGAAGTGGTTGGCTTCAAGTATGAATAAATCCTTCGTCACAAGCACTAATTATGACTTGATAGGTATTGACTCCTGACAGTCACAGAGTCTTTTATATATAACCGATGTCGGGTACGCGTTGCAACCGTGATGGTCCCTCGCGATCATAGGTCACTGAGTCCGATAAGATCTAAAGTTCCTTCAATCGGACACTTCCAGCCGTGAGTACCTTTTTCTTTTTCTCTTTTCATTTGACTTTTCATCAGAATCACGGGTTTGGGGCTTTTAGCTTTGTGTTTCTGTAAATATCTATTCGGCTCTTTCCACTAAGATTTTTTTTTTTTTTAAGAGTGATTTAACAGCACAGGCGGTAAACGTTACAATGCGATCATCATAAAACGTAAAGTCCGGCATAATCTAATTACAAAAGACATTTATGAAATGTAGTGAAAAGACAATTTGATTCAGGTGGTCCCCCTCTATTCCCACCATTTTAATCCAGAAAAAACAAAACATAATGGATCACTTTTATTAATGCACGTAAAAAAAGAAAAGGGGACTCGTGAATAGTGTCAGTCTTTTGTGATTTGTTCCCACGGTTGATACAGTCATAATGACGCCGAATCCGAATCAAGTCTAGTGTGTATAAGGGGTGACTGTCGCAGTAAAACTGGAATGAAACAGTCTACTGAAGTACGTCAGGATACTGGCTCAGTTATCCAGACGCCCGAGAAAGGTCACTGGGAACATCCCGTGTGCTAACTTCAAGTAAGTACTACTACTACTACTACTACTACTACTAGTAGTAGTAGTAGTAATTTGAAAACGTCAGACAAAATGGTCGACTTTATGCAGAAAGCAATGGAAAAATGAATTCTTGAATGATAATCGATAGGGAGAAGAATATAGAGAGGTATTTTTCATGGAGATTCTCCTCTCTACTACATTTTGTCATGGCGTTAATGCAACTCACCTAGATACTCAGGATACCACAACATAATCCTGTTGATATGCCGGTTCTCCTGAGATTACCAAAGTTAATTGAAGTTGGGCCTGGTCAGTACCAGATGAGTCACCATTTAAAAATACGAGGCTCTGTATGTAGGAAGATAGCGATACTTTCTTGCAAAATAATCTGCAAAAACAAATGTGGCGAAATAATCTCGCCTGACAGGGATACATTTACGACCGAGGACCACTTGTGAATTTGATAGTCTATAGAAACATATTCTTCGGAGGAAATCAACTAAACTACTAACACCCAAGGAACGTATCACAAATAAAAAAAATGCAAACGAAAAAAAATAATCTATGAAAATAATTGCAACAAACAAAAAAGCAAATAGGAACGCAAAAAAAACATACAACGATATGAAGATAGAAAAATGTACACATTTCAAAAGATGAAGAATGGAATTTGAGATAGAAAAATGTACACATTTCACAAGATGAAGAATGGAATTTGAGATAGAAAAATGTACACATTTCACAAGATGAAGAATGGAATTTGATATAGAAAAATGTACACATTTCACAAGAGGAAGAATGGAATTTGAGATAGAAAAATGTACACATTTCACAAGATGAAGAATGGAATTTGAGATAGAAAAATGTACACATTTCACAAGATGAAGAATGGAATTTGAGATAGAAAAATGTACACATTTCACAAGATGAAGAATGGAATTTGAGATAGAAAAATGTACACATTTCACAAGATGAAGAATGGAATTTGATATAGAAAAATGTACACATTTCACAAGATGAAGAATGGAATTTGAGATAGAAAAATGTACACATTTCACAAGATGAAGAATGGAATTTGAGATAGAAAAATGTACACATATCACAAGATGAAGAATGGAATTTGATAGAGAAAAATGTACACATTTCACAAGATGAAGAATGGAATTTGAGATAGAAAAATGTACACATTTCAAAAGATGAAGAATGGAATTTGAGATAGAAAAATGTACACATTTCACAAGATGAAGAATGGAATTTGAGATAGAAAAATGTACACATTTCAAAAGATGAAGAATGGAATTTGAGATAGAAAAATGTACACATTTCACAAGATGAAGAATGGAATTTGAGATAGAAAAATGTACACATTTCACAAGATGAAGAATGGAATTTGAGATAGAAAAATGTACACATTTCACAAGATGAAGAATGGAATTTGAGATAGAAAAATGTACACATTTCACAAGATGAAGAATGGAATTTGAGATAGAAAAATGTACACATTTCACAAGATGAAGAATGGAATTTGAGATAGAAAAATGTACACATTTCACAAGATGAAGAATGGAATTTGATATAGAAAAATGTACACATTTCACAAGATGAAGAATGGAATTTGAGACAGAAAAATGTACACATTTTACAAGATGAAGAATGGAATTTGAGATAGAAAAATGTACACATTTCACAAGATGAAGAATGGAATTTGAGATAGAAAAATGTACACATTTCACAAGATGAAGAATGGAATTTGAGATAGAAAAATGTACACATTTCACAAGATGAAGAATGGAATTTGATATAGAAAAATGTACACATTTCACAAGATGAAGAATGGAATTTGAGATAGAAAAATGTACACATATCACAAGATGAAGAATGGAATTTGAGATAGAAAAATGTACACATTTCACAAGATGAAGAATGGAATTTGAGATAGAAAAATGTACACATTTCACAAGATGAAGAATGGAATTTGATATAGAAAAATGTACACATTTCACAAGATGAAGAATGGAATTTGAGATAGAAAAATGTACACATTTCACAAGGTGAAGAATGGAATTTGAGATAGAAAAATGTACACATTTCACAAGATGAAGAATGGAATTTGAGATAGAAAAATGTACACATTTCAAAAGATGAAGAATGGAATTTGAGATAGAAAAATGTACACATTTCACAAGATGAAGAATGGAATTTGAGATAGAAAAATGTACACATTTCACAAGATGAAGAATGGAATTTGAGATAGAAAAATATACACGTTTCACAAGATGAAGAATGGAATTTGAGATAGAAAAATGTACACATTTCAAAAGATGAAGAATGAAATTTGAGATAGAAAAATGTACACATTTCACAAGATGAAGAATGGAATTTGAGATAGAAAAATGTACACATTTCAAAAGATGAAGAATGGAATTTGAGATAGAAAAATGTATACATTTCAAAAGATGAAGAATGAAACCCCGAAACAACGGAAAGCATAAAGTGACCAAACGAATAAGTAATAAGAGCATTTTACGAATACGGTAATTATAAATATATGGACATTCTGGTAGAGCAAGCTATCGAATCAACTGGGATATGCGAGATCATGCGGAAAAGGGCACCTGAAAAGAGAAACGGAATCTCTACTGGCATCATACTAAAACATGTAATCAGAATAAAGTACATACTATTCAAAATAGACAGGGCCAATGAAAGCAGCCACGGACAAAGATACGCCATAAGTGAACATAAACTAGCTGAAAGGGACAGAAAATAGACTTGGCTGTAATGCGGAGGTAGGTCACTGGGAATTGTGCAAATGACTACACTTTAAAAAAAGAAACCAGTTGTATAGAAACAAATCGAAGAAAATATAAGGAAACGAAACGCAGTATGGAAATAATGAAAATTGAGTATGATAAAAGACTTCAAGGGGTAAAAACTGCCAAATAGTGGAATTCACACTACGTGCAGAACACTATGGTAATACCAATAATATCAGGAGCACTAGGAAAGTCCCGAAACAATTGAAAAAAAAAAACTAAACGAAATTGGAACCAGAGAAACAGTTCGCACCATACAAACTCTGACACAGATAAACCGAGAGATGTTGTAAAAATAGCATAACGGAGCTGATATTACGCAGGTGAAAAGAAATAGCACCATACTGACCTCGACTAATATAGAATAGTGAATAGAATTATTAGAATATTAAAGAGGATTATTGTCACTCAGATTCTTAGGAAACTGCCTGCCGCTATCAACATTAAATCATTAGTAAAAGGTTTGTGTGAGAACACATTTGAGTAAACGTTCTGTCACTCAGACCCCAAAGAAAGTCAACCTGTTATTGTTAGGAAAAAAATCATCGATAACTACTAGTGTGAGACATCCTACTAGATGCTACTACTTCTACTAAAACTACTTAAAATAATAATAAAAATCTATTATCTATTATATATATAAAAGTGAACGTGTCTGTGTGTGTGTATCTGTGTACATTTTCCTACGCAATAACTCTGTTAATTTTCAGTCTACAGACTCGAAATTTGATATACAGGGTGCTGAGATTTGAGAAAATCTTAGTAATCCGTTTTCGGCTAGAAATTTGGCTTTTAAGGGGTCAAAGTTCAACGATTTGACCTTTGAGGACTCTACCAAACTCCTCTGACAATTTTGGGTCTAAACACTTGTAATTTTAGATATAGGTTCCTTGGACATGATCTAACTGAATAACTTGATTTGACCCCAAAAACAATAACTTTTAAAGGGTCCTAATAGGGGTCAAATTTAAAAAAAAAATTGACCGCTTTTTTTGCTCAACACACACCTCCAAACACCCAGGTAACGCCGGGCTGAAATGCTAGTATATATAAAAGTGAATGTGTGTGTGTACATTTTCCTACGCAATAACTCTGTCAATTTTTAGTCTACAGACTCGAAATTTGATATACAGGGTACTGAGATTTGGAAAAATCTTTGTTATCCGTTTTCGGCCAGAAATTTGGCTTTTAAGGGGTTAAAGTTCAACGATTTGACCTTTGAGAACTCTACCAAACTCCTCCGACAATTTATGGTCTAAACACTTGAAATTTTAGATATAGATTCCTTGGACATGGATCTAACTTAATAACTTTATTTGAGTCCAAAACAACAAATTTTAAAGGGTCATAATAGGGGTCAAAATTTAAAAAAAAAATTTGACTTCTGCGGTCTCTACCAAATTACTCAGACAATTTCTGGTCTGAACATTTGAAATTTTACATAAAGTTTATTCAGAGATAAAACAAGCTTTTTAATCGGTTTGGGTCGAAAATTTTTAGTTACCAATCTATAAATGTATGTATATATGTTTGCATGTCTGCCTAAAACTTTCGACAGATTTTTACAAGATCAGTATCGTTTTGAAGTTCGACCTTTTAGACGACAAATATCGAAAAATTGGCTAAAACATTAATATCTTCACCTTAAACTGGGCACTTTTCTACAGAGGGGGTCGCCTTTTCGCAGATATATATGAAACTCATCCTCTCCTTTCGATTGTCTAGCCTTAATTTAAACCTGTGTCACTTCCGGTTTGGCGGTGGTCGTAACATCAAAGACGTCAGTTTTTTCCCCGTTTCTTTTTTTCCTTCGCGGTACGGGTTCGAGCCTATCTTCCTACTTCCACTTTTTTTTTTGCTCAACATACACCTCTAAACACCCTGGCAACACCGGGCTGAAATGCTAATAATAATAATAATAATAATAATAATAATAATAATAACGGCTGGAAAGATACAACAAATAAAAATAATGAAAACAACTGAAATATTAAGGAAACCCCTTGAACGCGGAGATTAATCCACATAAGTCACTTGCGCGGGCCAGACAAACTACTGGAGAGGCAAAACATGAAGAAGCATTACATGGAACCAAGAACATTGAAGCTGCATATTTATAAGTTCTCTATCCCTTCCCCTCCCTCCCATTGCCCCATCACCGCCCCCTCCTAAAAAAAAAAGAGTGATGCCAAATAGCCAAGAAGACCAATAGTCATTGTCAGCAAAAAATGAATGGTAGGCGGCTGCTGTGATAATGAAAAATCGTTTGCAATGTTTATCGAAAAAACTGAGCAGTATTGAACATCTGGGGAGATTTGTTGTCCCTGAAACTCCAGGTGATACCACCGATTATTGCCAGTGAGTATTGTTTAGTCCTAGTGTTATTTCGCTCAGATCGACATCGAGGTAAAGAACAAATATTGTCACTATATTTTACACTTGAACAAACGTAATGGCTTGATATCATTTTAATCGCTTCACACTGATTGACCTTTCGGCCAATATACCGCGGTGTATTTTTTTTTTTTTTTTTTAGGCGCTCAAATATTGTTACGTCATGGATGTATTGATTGTATTGATTCGATTTCGTTATTTATTTATTTATTTATTTATAAACACAATTAAACGATTCACACACACACATGCCGCCTGTAAAGGAGTTTTATTCTAACCGTAAGGCCACTCTATTCCAGTTGTGCGATCATTATAGACCGACTAGTGTGGTACAGCGGATGACGAACTCTTCTGTTGCATGATTGAAGAATGGCTACATACAAATAGGCACTATGCTCTGACTTGGATATCGTCTACTGACTAGGGTGGTGGTGGTGGTGGTGGTCGTGGTGGTGGTGATGATGATGATGATGATGATGATGATGATGATCTAGTAGTCTCTTCTTCACTGCAACTTTTTTCGCACAGAAGAGATGTTGCTAGCCTCTTCCTATTTATTTTCCTTTTTCCGTTATATTCATGCTAGATGTTCGATAAAGTTTAAATTCTGGCACACACACACTCACACACACACACACACACACACACACACACACACACACACACACACACACACAACCCAGCCGAGAAACATTCGCAGAAACAACTTGCCTAGCTACAACCACAACAAAGAACTTTTCTTTCTCCTTTTCTATACGAAAAATCGAACGGAACTTCCATGAGCAAAGTTTCTTTCCTATAACATTTTATTTGTGGAACAAAATACCGTGGTTATTTTTTAGTACCCTAAGAAGGACAGACAAGTTTAGATACCTAAATCTCTATAAACTGACGATATTGTCGTGGGTCTCACTATTTTAGACTTTTATCTGCATTTTTATTAAGGGTCACATCGCTTATCTAGGCCCAAATGCTAATGGAGGATAAAGTTTAATGAGTATCAGATGACCAATGAAACAACACCGTAATGATCGGTAATAGTAGAATAAGGGAGAAATTGATTATTTAAGAGAACGGATCAGCAAAACTTGTTTGCATTAAAATTAAGAACGGCCATGTTGTAGTCAGCTGGGAAGCGGTATGGTGTTTCACAGACGGGTAGTTCTAGGAAAGAAACTTTGTTCATGGAATTTTCGTTTTGTTTTAAGCACAGATAGAAAGTAAAGGAAAAAGCTAGACTGGTATTTGTTGCGAATGTTCTATGGGGAGGGCATAGATAGAAGCTCAGTCGAGCACAAGCCACGAAAATAACGATGGAGGAGAGATAGACTCGCAACATCTCTTCTGGTAGTGAAGCGAAATTGGCCTCCCACTTGAGTCTATCAATCATGCGAAGTTACACTATTTTAGTGCTTTCTGTTAGTTTGAAATTCACTGCTAACAAGAGAACCATTAAACTCTCGTTTATAATCATAGGTGGGTGGTTCTAGGAACGAAAATTTACTCGTGGAATTTTCGCTTAGTTTTCGGCACAGATAAAGATTAATGGAAATTGTTGGCAGTTGTTGTAGCTAAACGAGTGTTTATTATGAACGTTTTCAGGGGAGGGCATAGAGAGAAGCTCAGTCGAGCACCTGCCATGAAAATAACGATAGACCAGAGATAGACTCGCAGCATCTCTTGTGTCGAAAGTGAGATCACGGTTTAGTCCATTTCTAAAAAGATTTCAATCTTTGAAATACGTAAAGATCTGCTAAAAAAATTTGCTTTCGTACTTCATACAATTGTATTTTTGCTTCAAATAAATATTCGATTAATAACCAAAAAAGAAAAAAAAAAAGAAACTAAATAAAAATAATGTGTGATTATCAAAGTACGTTGGTACGAGAAATACACAGACACACGGAGCAATTACACAATGTTTATTGCAAAACAAATTAGCAGATAAAACAATAAAAGTAAAGATGAGTTGGTCATATCAATATCATTTCACAGACAGAAATCGTCTTCCTACCACAACTGCAAAGAACCTTTCTTTATTCTTCTGTTTATCTAGAGCCAGAATGAGAAATTTCATGAATAAAGTTTCTTTCCAATAATTTCCGATCTGAGGAAAGCGTTCTCATAATATGGCTTCCTTGCGGATTACAACATGGTCGTCTTCGAATTCAATGTCAACAAATAATTGACATAAACTGTTCTCATAAATAATCACACTTTGTAAATTCCATTCATCATTTTCAGTCCTCTCATAATATTCTTCATCATTTAACTGCCAATCTATCCATCTCCCAAACTAATGTCTTCAAATGACTTTTGTACTTGATAAGTGATTACTCATTACTATATACAAACGTTCAGTTTATGAAAATGCTCATTCAATAAACCGACCCCCAAAGTACATAACCCTTTCGCCCAAGCCTTAGTTGTTTTAGCCTATTCTAGTCTATGCGATAATCCGTCACTGAGTATTTGACCTGTGTAGAAAACCACACACTCACACAGTGCGTTCCATTGCTTACTTATTAATTATTGATATGAAAGGCGGAAACGGTGTAATATTTGCCCTGCATTCGTTTGTAATTACATTTCGACGCCACGTCTCATGCCTGCGGCGTTCATATTACGGCACATTGTAGCCTGCATTGTGGTTGATATTATGGCGTTAATTTGTCATTTGGGCGTCCCGTGTCTCCACCCACCAAAGTCGACCGGATGTTGAAATGTCTATTATGCAGATATAGTTTTGTAATTCCAAAGAAAAGGCAAACAAAGAAATGTGCTAATCACTGACTTGATCACACGGAAACATAGTCATAAATCAACTCTTATTAACATAACAAACGGGCGAATTTCCTAACGTCTTCCTTTCAGTCGTGTTTTATTTCTTTTCCCCTTATTTTGTTTTTTCTTATAGCAATATTTACTTAATTACTTTTTTTATATAGCAACATTTACTGAATTTCTTTTTCTATATAGCAACATTTACTTAATTGCTCTCTCAAATAAAAAGAAATGAATTTTAGATTAAAAGAGAAGACAGATCAGTCGTGAGTCTGCAAACCTCCGCCTGACAATGTAAGGATACCCCCATCCTCATCTTTATCTTACGTTTCTATATTGTATGAAGTATTCCTCAATTAAAAACTATTTATCTGATTAAGTTGAAATTTTGCATAGTTTTTACTGCTAATCGAAGGCCACCAGATCCATATATTAAATTTGCAAACATCGGGAGTTTAAATTCCGAAAGGTTTTCATATACGATGCGAGACTTCATTGGCTACACACAGGGCCGATTGGTTAGTGTCTACAATTAGCAAAAGTTATCACCAAAAGTGTGACCATTCAACCAGATCTCCTAACATTAAATCAATTCCTAATTCGAATATGAGAAAGTTTGGTAACTATTTATCAAGTTTAACGGAGACAAAAAGATCAAGTTATGATTTAAAAAGTTAAATTAGATTTTTAAGAAAAACTTAATTTAAAAAATGAAGTTTTATTACACCATGTTAACCTTAAATTTAAAAAGTTGAACTTCGAATGAAATAATATCAACTTCAAGTTAAAACAACGGAATTAATTTAATCAATTAAAAATGTAATTTCAAAATAAAATTGATTGCGCCATTTAAACCTAAAAATTCAATAGCAAATTAAAAATATTCAACTTCAAATTAAACGAAAGCTGAATTCAAAATTAAAAGCTGAATTTAATAGTAATGACCATTTTAATTGCAAATTTAAAAGTGAACATCAAATTAAAAAGTAAAACTAAATTATACAAATTTTAAATAAAGTTGAATATCAAATTAAAAAAAGCAAGAAATAGATTTTTAAAAATGCTAAATTTAAAAATGTAATTTTATTGAACCTCAACAAATTAAAGAAGTTGAGCTTAAAATTTGAAAAATGAGTGTCCAGAGTACAAATAATATGTTTATTTGAAATTCACATTTTGTCAATTTTTGATACTGGGTTTTCAAATTTGATGTTCATCTTTTTAAATGTGATGTTCATCTTTTTAAATGTGATGTTCATCTTTTTGAATTTGATATTCATCTTCTTAAATTTGATGTTCATCTTTTTAAATTTGATGTTCATCTTTTTAAATTTGACTCAGTTTTTTTTTTTATTTGAAAGCAGCATTTTAGATCGGTCTTCGCATGTTTAAGAAGACTTATTTTGTCGATCAGTCTGTTACGCTAAAATTTGTTTTCAATACATTTTAACAACAGATCGATGCAGAGATTTTGCTGGTTTGTAAAAGGCGCATTTTAAACCATTGTAATTTATTTCGTGCATATTTTTATTATTCAAACATACCATGATTAATTTATAACTTTTTCTTTCAGATTATTAAAGCATCATTCATATTTTTCTGTAATATCCTACACAATTTGACCCGAAAACGACCATCTTTTGTCAACAGCAAAAGAGTCATCTTCCATTATGAAAATATTCGTCCTTACACAGCACTACTGACTAAAGATCTCCTCGGTAAATTTCATTGTGAAATCTTATCCCACCTTTCATATTCTCCTAACCAAGCTCCCCATTATTTCGAGGATTACAAAACCATTTAGATGGACCGTCGGGTTAGCATCATGGGAGATGATTGAACAAGAGTTAGATTCATATTTCACATCAAAACCTCAAGAATTTTACAAGCGAGGTATTTAGAAGCTGGTTAACAGAGGGAGTCAGGTTATAGAGAGCAAAGGTCGTTATTATTATGAATAAATAATTTCAAAAATACAGCTTTTCATTTACAAAATGAAATTTTTAATCGGCAAAAACTTTTGCACCGACCAATTATTTTAAAAACTATAAAGTTAAACTTTGCGAAAAGGAGTGTTTATGGTGACAGTAGACATAGGTATGATCCTAACATTTTAGTTGAATTGACTTAAGAGTTGGTTTTTGTCTATCAAGTTTTTTATTTGAAATAGCATGTTCACCGCGAAATATGCAAATTGGCAAGAAAAAAAAAATTAATATGACTCGTTCTTCTTAATTTGATATTTGAAAGGTCGAGATTTTTTAAATTGAATTTCACCTTTTTTACTTCGAGGGTAGAATTCTGTAGTGTCAAGATGGTCTGTTTCATAATTGTCGATTAATTTAACAGCCGTCACTCTTTTTAGCCTCTTTACAAAACAAAAACGATTGTTTTCCATAAATGTAACAATAAAGAAATGTATTAACACCCATGTATGTTGCTGTGGGTGTCATAATGTTGCCCGTATTTAATTAAAATAAAACAACACATAAACTAAAGGCTATCAAAGGTATTTGGGTTGAAAAAGCCTCTCTTTCGTTGATTATCTATGTGGTTCGGAATTATTTGAGGGATCCGATTCATTGCGAATTTTAATAAGTGCAAATATGTCCAAAAATATGCACTCGGCCTGGAGCATATATTACAGCCATTAGTAAAATATATCAAATCTGTCAGGTTCGGAGTGTCACAACTGTCAACAGAAGATGTGTATGCAGTGTGAAAATGTATGCATTTGAAACGTGGTTGATGAAAGTTGAGGACAAGATTCAATTCACCCTCAATGATAATGGCAATGACTCCACTAGTGTTCGATAGTATATATATATAGAATATATTTATATATAACATACATATACATATATATATATACATATATATATAGCATATATATAGCATATATATATAGCATATATATAGCATATATATAGCATATATATAGCATATATATGTATATAGCATATATATAGCATATATATGTATATAGCATATATATATAGCATATACATATATATAGCATATATATAGCATATATATAGCATATATATATGCTATATATATATTCTATATATATAGCATATATATAGCATATATATATAGCATATATATAGCATATATATAGCATATATATAGCATATATATATAGTATACATATATAGCATATATATAGCATATATATATATGGCATACATATAGCATATATATAGCATATATATATAGCATACATATATATAGCATATATATATGCTATATATATGCTATATATATATAGCATATATATAGCATATATATATGGCATATATATAGCATATATATAGCATATATATATAGCATATATATATATATATCATGTATATATATAGCATATATATATAGCATATATATATATATCATATATATATCATATATATATAGCATGAAATAAAATATAGGTGGAAGGACCTGGATACTCAACGTTTCGCCCGATTTATGCGGGCTTCTTCAAGAGGGATGGTCAATGACCATCCCTCTTGAAGAAGCCCGCATAAATCGGGCGAAACGTTGAGTATCCAGGTCCTTCCACCTCCATTTTATTTCATATCGTCGGATTTAATCCAGCTCAACAATCATATATAGCATATATATATAGCACATATATATATGCTATATATATATAGCATATATATATAGCATATGTATATATATAGCATATATATATAGCATATATATAGAATATATATAGCATATATATATGCTATATATATGCTATATATATGCTATATATATATATATGCTATATGTATATATGCTATATATATATGCTATATATAGCATATATATAGCATATATATAGCATATATATATGCTATATATATAGCATATATATATAGCATATATATATAGCATATATATAGCATATATATATAGCATATATATTTAGCATATATATAGCATATATATAGCATATATATAGCATATATATATAACATATATATATAGCATATATATATATAGCATATATATATAGCATATATATAGCATATATATAGCATATATATATAGCATATATATAGCATATATATATAGCATATATATAGCATATATATAGAGCTTATATATATAGCATATATATATATAGCATATATATATACAGCATATATATATACATCATATATATATAAAGCATATATATATATACAGCATATATATATACAGCATATATATATACCATATATATATACCATATATATATACAGCATATATATATATAGCATATATATATAGCATATATATATATAGCATATATATATAACATATATATATATATATATATATAACATATATATATATATATATATATATATATATATATATATATATATATATATATACATACAGTGTATCACAAAAGTGAGTATACCCCTCGCATTTCTTCAAATATTTAAGTATGTCTCTTCATGGGACAACACTAAAAAAATAAATTTTTGACACAATAAAAAGTAGTCTGTCTGCTGCATATATAACAGAGTTAATTTATTTTACCCTCAAAATACTCAAAATATAGCTATTAAGAGCTAAATCCCTGGCAACAAAAGTGAGTACATCCCTACGAAACTACACCCCTCCAAAGTGAGTACAATCCTTAAAAAGTACACACTTAAATGTCTGCAGCACAGTGGCTAAGATCATCCAGCATTTTAAAAGAGCAGAGTCCACTCAGAACAGGCTTCGGGTAGGTCGTCCAAATAAGCTGAGCGCACGTGCTGAGCATCACATCCAAATGCTTTATTTGGTAGATCGGTGTAGGAGTGCTTTTAGCATTGCTACAGAGATTAAAGAGGTCGGGGCTCAGCCTGTTATTTTATAGACCATACACCGCACACTACATCAAATTGGTGTGCATTGCTGTCACCCTAGGCAGAAACCTCTTCTGAAGGCAATACACAAGAAAGCCCGCAAACAGTTTGCTGAAGACATGTCAACAAAGTCTATAGATTACTGGAACCATGTCTTATGGTCTGGTGGGACGAAATTTAATTTGTTTGATTCTGATGACCCTAAGCATGTGTGGCAGCGACCAGGTGAGGAATACAAAGATAAGTGTGTCATACCTACAGTCAAGCATGGTGGTGGAAATGTCATGGTCTGGGCTGTATGAATGCTGTAGGTATTGGAGAGTTACATTTCATTGAGGGAAACAGGAACTCCAAAATTTACTGCCAAATAATGCAGCAGAGCATGATCTCCTCCTTCCAGAAACTGGGTTGCAGAGCAGTGTTCCAGCATGACAATGATCTAAAGCACACATCCAAGACAACCACTGCTTTACTGATTTAGATATTTGGTGTGTAGTTTTTAGGATTGTACTCACATTTTAGGGGTGTAGTTTCTTAGAGGTGTACTCACTTTTGTTGCCAGGGATTTAGCTCTTAATGGCTATATTTTGAGTTATTTTGAGGGGAAAATCAATTAACTCTGTTATATATGCTGCAGACAGACTACTTTTTATTGTGTCAAAAAAAATCATTTTTTAGTGTTTTCCCATGAAGAGATATACTTATTTGAAGAAATGTGAGGGGTGTATTCAATGTATGTGAAATTATATATATATATATATATATATATATATATATATATATATATATATATACAGTGATGATCATATTTATTGGCACGGTAAAATAAAAGTTAAATTTTGTCTAATAAATTCTAAAAAAAGGGATTAAATTAAAGAAAATAACAAAGTATATTATGTATTTTTAACTGGACTTTCCGATGCAGCAATCGGATTTTAGAAAAAATAAATAACAAAGGAACAACAAACATAATTGCAAAAAACCCTTGTTCAAAATTATTGGCACGATTTATTTAATAATCAATTGTATAGCCTTTGGCCTTGATTACCTTCCTCAGTCGCTTTTCATAGTTTACAACCAAGTTGTTGCACTCTTCAGTAGTAATTTTAGCCCACTCTTCCTGACAATAATCCTCCAATTGAATAAGATTCTTAGGCTTCCTTTGCATTACCCTCAATTTTAATGTTCTCCATAAATTTTCAATTGGATTAAGGTCTGGGCTTTGTGATGGCCACTCCAAAACATTAATATGATTGTCCTCAAGCCATTTCTTAGTCAGTTTAGCCGAATGCTTTGGGTCATTATCTTGCATGAACCACCAACGACGACCAAGTGAGAGCTCTTTAGCAGAGTCTTTCAGGTTTTCATCCAATATTTTAACATAATTTTCCTTTTTTATGCTACCTGTGACCTTAACAAGTCGCCCTGGTTCAGAGGCAGCGAAGGATCCCCAAAACATCAAACTGCCTCCACCGTGCTTCACTGTGGGTATGGTGTTCTTAGGCAGGAAAGCTTCGCCAGATTTTCTGTAAATATAAGACACTTTATTATGGCCAAATAACTCTATTTTCGTTTCGTCAGTCCATAGAACACGTTTCCAGAATGCAACATCTTTATCAATATGACGTTTTGCAAAGGCTAGCCTTGCTTTCAGGTGCATAGGCTTCAATAAGGGAGTCTTTCTCGGACGACATGCTTTTAAACCAGCTCTCTTCAAAACTCTACCAACTGTATGTCGAGATACATTCACTCCAGAGGTGCTCTGTTCATCAGCAATCTCCCCAACAGAGATCCTTGGGTTTTGTTTTACTTGTCGAACAATTTTCCGTTCATCTCTTGGGGAAAGAATCCTTTTTCTCCCTCTACCCTCTAAACTCATAACGTGGCCTTGCGATTTGAACTTGTTTATTATGGCTCTAACAGTGGATTTGGGAAGGTTTAGCTTCTTTGAAATCTTATCATAGCCCTCCCCATTGGTATGGCATGCTACAACAAGCTTCCTGACGTCTTCGCTGTGTTCCTTAGTTTTAACCATGGCGATTGAAAATTATAATTTAGTCACTTATAATAGTTTAAATAAATCGCTATCTAAAAATTATCTGAAAAAAATTATTCACTGAATTAGCGTTAAACAAGCATAATATGGCTATAAAAAAGTTCAGAAAGCACGTAAACCGGAAATTGATTGATATTATACTGATACTAAAAGAAAAACAAAGCCGTGCCAATAATTTTGAACAAGGGTTTTTTGCAATTATGTTTGTTGTTCCTTTGTTATTTATTTTTTCTAAAATCCGATTGCTGCATCGGAAAGGCCAGTTAAAAATACATAATATACTTTGTTATTTTCTTTAATTTAATCCCTTTTTTAGAATTTATTAGACAAAATTTAACTTTTATTTTGCCGTGCCAATAAATATGATCATCACTGTATATATATATATATATATATATATATATATATATATATATATATATATATATATATATATATATATAATAAAATATACTTATCTATAAATACAATTTCACGGCATTACTGATTATCGTTAATGTGATAATTTATCTCTCACGCCTGGCATTAATTAAAATGAATCGATTAATGCCAAGTGTTTTATTTTAAAACCTTAATTTATACTTAAATACCGTAATAGAATTGACAGATGACTGGAATCTGTTCTAGAATATGTATACGACGCTATGTTGATGGCAGAAATAGCATTTTCGTTTGTATACCAAGCTTAAGTTTAAAACATCATTTTCCTTGAGCTGTCATGCTTAAGTTTGAAAGTTTTTTAAAATACCACTTTCGTTAGCCTTTTACATTTAAGTTTGAAATAGCATTTTTATCGCGAAATAAACACATTAAATAAACGAATATTTAATAAAGTTCTTAATTATTTGTCTTTGAAATTATCATGTGCGTCCTAATCATTTAACAATAAGTTTGAAATATTTTGTTTTCAATGACTAATTCTGCTATTACCTAGTTTTAACATAACAAGATTAACGCAGGGTTGTCCTTTTCTTTTTCTTTTTTTTTTTTCTAAGAGAAAGGCGGTGTCCTGTAACGGTCAGAACCAGGTGCAAAAGTAGTCAAATTACAGACAACAGACACCTGGACACTCCCATATGAATTATGTCGCCTCAATCAACACATAATGAACCCGTCCATATCATACGGTAGGAGAGATGTTTGGACACAAGGCGTTCAAACAATATTTTTCCAGTATTTTAACTGTATTGACAATTTTCTTTAAAACCTCCAAGCAATATAAAACATAAAATAAACATAACTAAACTTAAAGTAAGTATACTACTTCCAAGGTGCTTCGCCGTATGATTGGAAATAGAACTTCAAAACAGTGAATGGTTGTCCCATTTTTTGAATATGAGATACTATCGACGTCATCCTCCGCCCTAGTGTAAGGAAACAAAAGAGAGGGAAAATATAACAAAAACGAGGAAACAGGCTTATGAGTAGAACACATATATAGGAAATTGTTCACTAAGGCGTACAAAAGAAAGCTAAATATGATTGTTAATCCAAGGTGACAGTGATTGGGACAATGAAGAGATCAATATATTTAGAGTTAGTTTACGAGAAATTTAGAAATAGCAATGAGTTTTGCTTGCGACAGTTCAGGACTTAGTTCAGTAATAATAATAATAATAATAATAATAATAATTTTATTATTATTATTATTATTAGTAGTAGTAGTAGTAGTAGTAGTAGTAGTAGTAGTAGGAGGAGGAGGAGGAGGAGGAGGAGGAGTAACCTCTTTGGTACATCGACCTCCAAGCGTGATTCACGCCAAATTTGAAACAATAACTACCAATAGTATTGTAACCAATAAGTAGCTATTTCGGTTGCAGAAATTGTAGAAAAAATTACTCCTATGACACACCGACACCTCAAGGATGCTTCTCGGCAAATATGGCGCAATTCTGTCGAGGAGTTTTAGAGCATATAAGTGACCAATTAAAGATGCTTAACTATAATATCGACTTTTTTTCTTTTTACATTTTCATCCCAAACAAGGCACAGTGCCCCTTTAATGTATGATGGCTACTATCAGGGACATAAGTTGCAGGGATACTATGTAGGGAGTTGAGCAGAAAGATGTCTGTTCACATTACATTTGAACTTCTGCGTGTCAGTACAGTTGGGGAAGCAGAAACCCCGAAGGGAATTCAAAAGTCTAGCAGTTCTGGGGAAGAAACTATTAGAGTAGAAGGTTTTATTACATCTAGGGATCACTACCGTATAGGTGTGGGACTTGGCTGCTTGTCAGGGTTGTCGGGTGAATTTACGGTGGCCTTGTGGAGGTACAGGATACTTTCAGGAGTAAGTACTTTCCTAGCACAATAGAGAGAGTCCACCTTCTTCACAACAACCTTGGCATTGCTCTCAATGTATCTGTTCCAACTCATGTTCCCTGTGAACGTTAAGCCGAGGAGTTTGAACGAAGTACTTTCAGAGAATATATCATTAGCCATAGTTATTGGTGGTTGATAAAGTTTCTTGTAATTATTAAAGGAAACGGGCTTTGTCTTGGCAGCATTGAACGTTATCATCCATTTTTTACCTCATTCCCCTACGGACTGGAGGTCTTCGTCTAGGGTTTCCACCATTGCCTTGGATATGTGTTCATTCGTTTTCTCCTTGGGCATGTTATAGAGCGTGGTGTCGTCAGCAAATATACTCATCTCAGAGACTATTTTATCAAAGAAGTCATGAATATCAGCAATAATAAAGGCTCAAGAATCGACCCCCGAGATACACCCGCATTTATATAATATTGTTTAGACGTACGACCATTGAAGATAACCTGGAATCGTCTCTTATTTAAGAAGGATTTACTGATGTTAAGTATTCGTCCAGTAATACCATAGCATCTGATTTTCATGAGAAGGTCATCGTGCCATACCCTTATTGGATTTATTTGTTTTCTGTGTTTCCTCTGTTGTATATCATGAATTAATCATTAGATGAAGGATGAAAACTTTTTCAAATTCTAGCAAGTAGATTTTTTTTTTAGCCATCGCTAGTATTATTCTTTTGTTATTACAATACATAGTAAACGCCAAATAAGATCTAAAGGGAAAACGCAACCGAGCATAAGTAAACAATATACTTTAAGATGGTCGGAATCAGACTAGCCATAAAGTAGCACAAATATAAATAAATGAGTGATACGAAGTTCGAGTAAGAATAACATTAAGTTTTTTTTTTATTTTCTCAGTAAAAGAAAACGAACAGAATGTGTTATTTGATGATGAAGATAATCTGATTTGGGTTGAGATCCTGAAATTTCGTTCTTATTACAATATTAGATTTTTGAAGCCGAAACAAAGATCAATTTTAATGGCGGCATTAGAGTCATGGTAAATGCTTACACCTATGGTTCATTATGTTTACACCTATGATTCGTTATGTTTACACTTATAGTTCGTTATGTTTACACTTATAATTCGTTATGTTTACGCTTATAGTTCGTTATGTTTACACATATAGTTCGTTATGTTTACACTTATAGTTCGTTATGTTTATACCTATGGTTTGTTATGTTTACACCTATGATCCGTTATGTTTACACTAATAGTTCGTTATGTTTACACTTATAGTTCGTTATGTTTACGCTTATAATTCGTTATGTTTACACTTATAGTTCGTTATGTTTACACTTATAGTTCGTTATGTTTACATTCATAGTTCGTTATGTTTACACTCATAGTTCGTTATGTTTACACTTATAGTTCGTTATGTTTACACTCATAATTCGTTATGTTTACACTCATAGTTCGTTATGTTTACACTTATAGTTCGTTATGTTTACACTTATAATTCGTTATGTTTACGCTTATAATTCGTTATGTTTACACTTATAGTTCGTTATGTTTACACTTATAGTTCGTTATGTTTACATTCATAGTTCGTTATGTTTACACTCATAGTTCGTTATGTTTACACTCATAGTTCGTTATGTTTACACTTATAGTTCGTTATGTTTACACTTATAGTTCGTTATGTTTACGCTTATAGTTCGTTATGTTTACACTTATAGTTCGTTATGTTTACGCTTATAGTTCGTTATGTTTACTCTTATAGTTCGTTATGTTTACACTTATGGTTCGTTATGTTTACTCTTATAGTTCGTTATG
This sequence comes from Euprymna scolopes, assembly GCF_053919585.1. Lineage (NCBI taxonomy): Eukaryota > Metazoa > Mollusca > Cephalopoda > Sepiida > Sepiolidae > Euprymna > Euprymna scolopes. The sequence continues at coordinate 53,688,218 of NC_136507.1, read as the reverse complement.
TATACGCTTATAGTTCGTTATGTTTACACTTATAGTTCGTTATGTTTACACTTACAGTTCGTTATGTTTACATCCATAGTTCGTTATGTTTACACTTATAGTTCGTTATGTTTACACTTATAGTTCGTTATGTCTACACTTATAGTTGGTTATGTTTCCGCTTATAGTTCGTTATGTTTGCACCTATGGTTCGTTATGTTTACAACTATAGTTCGTAATGTTTACACTTATAGTTCGTTATATTTACACCTATGGTTCGTTATGTTTACACTTATAGTTCGTTATATTTACACCCATGGTTCGTTATGTTTACACTTATAGTTCGTTATGTTTACACCCATAGTTCGTTATGTTTACACCTATGGTTCGTTATGTTTACACCTATGGTTCGTTATGTTTACACCTATAGTTCGTTATGTTTACGCTTATAGTTCGTTATGTTTACGCTTATAGTTCGTTATGTTCACACCTATAGTTCGTTATTTTACATCTATGGTTCGTTATGTTTACGCCTATAGTTCGTTATTTTACAGTTATAGTTCGTTCTATTTACACCTATGGCTCGTTATATTTACACTTATAGTTCGTTATGTTTACACCTATGGTTTGTTATGTTTACATTTATAGTTCGTTATGTTTACACTTATAGTTCGTTATGTTTACACCCATAGTTCGTTATGTTTACACCTATGGTTCGTTATGTTTACACCTATGGTTTGTTATGTTTACACTTATAGTTCGTTATGTTTACACTTATTGTTCGTTATGTTTACACTTATGGTTCGTTATGTTTTCGCCTATGGTTCGTTATGTTTACACTCATAGTTCGTTATGCTTACACTTATAGTTCGTTATGTTTACACCTATGGTTCGTTATTTTTACACCTATGGTTCGTTATGTTTACACCTATGGTCTGTTATGTTTACACTTATAGTTCGTTATGTTTACACTTATGGTTCGTTATGTTTACACTTATGGTTCGTTATGTTTACACTTATGGTTCGTTATTTTTTGCCTATGGTTCGTTATGTGTACACATATAGTTCGTTATTTTTACACCCATGGTTCGTTATGTTTACACTTATAGTTCGTTATTTTTACACCTATGTTCGTTATGTTTACACCTATGGTTCGTTATGGCGATTTTTCTCCAAGTAAAATTTTGTAAGTAAAATTACTTCCCCTATTCCCCGAACAAAACAGATTTGCACCACCCTTACAAAAATTCTATTCAAGATATAATGGATCAAATTCAATGTGTATCTGACATATTTGAATTTCCAAATGGGAGGTTTCCCCGTTGAAATCTAATAGAATGCTACAAATAAATAGGAAATTTTTAATATGTATTACTTTTCCTCTTAAACTCCGCAAAAATCGGAGATATTTTAATTTTAACGAAAGGTTTTCTCCCCACTTACCTTTACATACAATTCAATTAAACTAAATATGTCCCATACTTAGACTCCTTGTGCCTTGTAACTGTGTTCTAAAATTCTTAACGATCAGTTAGTTTTTCGTAGGAGTGGACTATATATATATATATATATATATATATATATATATATATATATATATATATATATACGAATTTTCACGAGGATAAAGCGCGGAATATTCTGTGTAGCTTAAATATCTAGCTCTACCTATGCATTGAGCGCTCTTGAAGTAAATGCTGAAAATGTACGCATAAAATTATATCTTCTTATATTAATTCATGCGATTAAATGAAATACACACACACACATATATATATAAATGTACATATGTGTGTGTGTGTGTGTGTGTGTGTGTGTGTGTGTGTGTGTGTGTGTGTGATGTGAGTGAGAGAGAGTGGAAGAGAGAGAGAGAGAGAAAGAGTGAAAGAGAGAAGTAGATTAAGCGTTGCGACCTGTCTTGAAGAGAAGTTGATTTGAAAATGCCAACTTGGAAATGTCATTTTTTTTTCTGTAATCTTCAAACCAGCCTCGATCTCAAATTATCTGCAGATTTGCACACAACCCGCTATAAATAAACGCTTTGTCCTCCCCCCCCCCTTCCTACCATCTGCATAATTACCGCTAATTACTAACATTAGTTTCGGCAGTGGCGACAACACGGGCGAGAGCGCAACTAAATCCCTGTTATTACAACGATAACCTATGAACACAACCAAAATCATTACTACCACTGATACTACCACTACTTTTATCACTTCTAGCACTACTACCAATACTAATATGACATAAACTCTGAAGAGTCAATTTGTCGAAACTTAAGCATGTTGTTCAATGCCATAAAATAATATTAATGTTACAGGTCTACATATAATAGCATACAAAATTTTTGATTCACTATATTCTATGTACAAAATTAACCACCTAGAATCATGTTTAGTAATATTTGTAAAGCATACACACACACACACACATATATATATATATATATATATATATATATTCAAAATTTGAGACAATATATAATTATTTCCACAGCTAGACAACGTCGCAGCTCACAAGAGCCATGACAACGAACAAACCGGAAGTCTAAGATGAGGGCGAAACTCGAGTCTTGGACTTCTGGTTTATCGCTTATATGTATCGTGACTCTCCCTTAAAAATTCTGTTTCTAATAATGCAAAAATTTCAATCAGTTTATTATCGTGTTTATTAAAACAATTATCATTAGCTAACCTAGAGGATACACTCATATATACCAGCCACATACCAGAAAACCAGTATTTTATGGCCTGAAATCATATATATATATATATATATATATATATATATATACATGGAAAGAGAGAGAGAGAAAGATAGAGAAGAAGAAGAAAAAGAAGAAGAAGAAGAAGAAGAAGAAGAGAATTATTTAAAAATAAACGAGGTTCGTGCCAAAAGTAAGACCTTCCATTTTAACACAAAAACTAAAACGTTTTAAGACCTACGAAGACGAGAGTGGTACCTCTTGTGCACCAGAACTTATTTTTCTACATAATCACCATGTACGGTATAATCACGTTGACACTACGATTCCCGTTTGATGGCCGAAGTTAAGCAACATTAAACTTGGTCAGTATCAAATGGGTAACCATTTGGAACTTCCAGTTTTTGCATGTGCTTTCCGCTTATATTGGCATTGTTTTCAATCGTCCTGGACGTATCCTTGCCACTGAGCTCAAACATTGCCGATCCAGGAGAGGTGTGGTTGGTGATTGCGCAGCCCTTGCCTCAGAATTTCGCGCTCAGATGCTCCTACAGGGATATTCTTTGTCTTTCGAGACGGAACGGAGGCATCGATCATTCTTAATGCACGTTTGCGAGCTTTATTTGATGCATCGGTTGTATAGGTCCGGAGCACGCTTTGTCACTCACATCTCTGTTGCCACTCTGAAATCGACGAACCCATCTCCTAATTGTGCTGACATCAACTGCATTGGCTTCGTAAACGCCAAAAAGGTGTTAGTGAATGTTCAGTTTAATTTTTTCTAACTGAAGGAATTTAATGACGCATCTCTTCTTCTGACGCACATCCATGAGAGGAGTTTCTTTTTAAGAGCCACACACCGTCAATATCTGCAACAGAGAGATAAACCTTTCAGTTAATAAATGCATAATTTCTGCCATCATAACAATACAATTTGTAATCCCTCTGATCCATTCGGGCGGAATAAAATAGGTGATTTTTTTCGGGGGGGGGGGATTTTGATATTTTAAAATTGTTTCTGAATTGTTTTTTAAAATGGGTTGTATAAATCAATCATTTTCTTAAAAATTCTCATGGCAAACCTTTGAAATCGTTTATTTTTATTTTTAGATTATTTATTTAATCAACTTAGTGGTAGTTGGGTTTATCTAGGGAGAGAGAGAGAACTTATAAAAATATTACGCTCTTATTACTAAGTCATTTTTTAACTGTATTGAATTTTTCTACACAACACAGCTGAATAAAGAATGTGTGTGTGTATGTGTGTGTGTGTGTGCATAGAATTTCCTTTATTAAACAAGCATTATTAGATACGTATGTTCATCCAAGTTTCAACTGTCATTTCTCTCGAAATCCAGCATTATCAGCACACTGTTATCAACCCCAAAAGAAATCACAGAATAAGCATGTATGCACATATGTAGTCAATAATGTGTATATAAATAAACATTAGTGTGCATTTATTAATCATAAAATTACACACAAATAGAGCTACCTGTTTGTTGAGCACTATTGCATAAACATTTCGCTGTATTAATATCTAAGAAACCACAGTCATACCATCGTTATATATAAGTATGTACACATATTTTTTTATTTATTCTATTATTTAATTTTTAAACAGTAATCTACCGACATGCATGTTTCGAGGTTCCTATATCTCTTCAACGTAGCTTGACTGTGTCTCTAGGAATCGAACCCGGGATGATGTGTATTACGCTCCGATGCGTTAACGGTTTGAGGCAAAGAAGCTACTTAACCGTATTATCATTTTTAAAAAATCAACAAGAAATCTATGTAAGTTTATAAACGATAAAATTTAACAGTAAAATTATCTAGGACTTTGTAGCGTAGTCATAAAATACAAATGTTTTTTACTCTACAATTTAGTTGTGCGTTTCAGCTGACATTGAAATTCTGACTGTTTTTTGTTTTGTTTTTTTGGGGTTTTTTTTGTTTGTTTGTTTGTTTTTTGTTTTTGTTTTTTAACTTTCTTCGCTTCTTCGATTTACCATCGATTGAGTCTTCATGCATTCTGGACATTCTATATCCCCCCCCATTTTCACGTGTTTTAACCGAAATGAACATTATCTTGCATTTTATGTCTAAGTATCATAAAGTTCTGCTTCATTTAATGTCATAACAAGCAAATTCTTAGCTCGACCATACTAATAATTTGTTAATTTTTTTTTCTTTCGTCTAATTCTTTGTAATTCTGCGGAATAAGAATTTCTTGAAAATTGTTTCTGAAGTATTCTGTCGAATAATACATTTTCTTGTAAATTTTAATTTACAGTCTTGATTTCTTTTCCTTATGATAAGCTCTACTCCTTATTGTGTTTGTATTGAGCTTTTGTATATGGTTGGGATTCATATATAAATATTTATATTAGTTTTAAGTTTACATTAACTTTTATCAGGTAAACTTTTCATTCCTATTGCCTTGATATATATATATATATATATATATATATATATATATATATATATATATATATATATATTGGAGCGAGACGACTATTTGGGGCATCGATCTTTATTTGTAATCCTCCCGATTGGGAAACATCACTATAGGTTGAAGTACGTCTATTAATCGATAATGAATAGCCACACGTGATTTGTACGGAGGGGAAATAACAAACCAAGACAATCAGTCTCCAATTTTCTTCATTTCTGTTCCGATTATTCGTAAGTCGATTTTTATGCAAATCAGACTTACTTATTGTACCTAAATAAATACGCCATCCATTAGCTATATAAGAAATGTGTTGTAATAGTTGTTTATACGCTTGGTAACAACTTCCGCTGCTACATTTAATTGTACGTTACTAAAGCGTTTCAAAACGAAACTAGAAAATAACCTATCGCCAGATTTATGGAGTGTTTTTGATTTCCACAACAGAGTCTGCCTTTAAAAATCTACCAAAAATCAGGTAATTATCTAATCAATATAGAATGTTCACTAATTTATAAGTAAAGAATGCACTTTATATGAATATAACTTTTTTCATATTCGTTGTATAAATATATTTTGAGGGACTTCATGCCCCCCTTCCTCATTTGTCCCTTAAAGTCCAAGCGATCCACTAAGAACACACTCATTTTGTGGTAGAAGGGTGAGCGAGTGTAGAAAAGCAATAACAAAAACAACAACAACAACAAAAATTTCACAGGGTGCCTTCGATATCGAAGATTGAAATCCGAAATTTGAATGCGTTTAATTTTTTTATCTTTTGTATTTTGAAGTGTAAGATTCATTGAATATGTTATCAATAATTATTATCTTTCAGATGAGCATAATTTTTTTTACGAAAGGGCTAAAATAGGCATACTTTTAAATCCTTACAAATAAATTAAAAATTTTATTTTAGAATGTGTAAACTTTCTATGTAGCAGTAGATAAATAATGCTTTAAAGAATCGGTACAAAAAAAAAACAGGGTATGAAAATTATAAATATTAATTGTATCTGCGTATTATGATTTTTTTTTTCAAGATACGGTAGTCCGTTACAGTTTACAAAACGTTGTTATCTCCCTTTTGGAAAATTAACTATAACTATGAAGTCATGTATTTCCGTAGACGATGGTTGTGACATCCTAACAAGTTGCATCCCCCAGAAGGTTTTCAAAAAACGGACATTTTTAGGTCCGCCAAATTCTAATGAAAGTCTCTGTCGACTTGATTAATGCAATAGAGAATTTGGGAAAATACAGTATGATCTAAGTTTATGGAAAAAAATGTGGCTGATTTTAATCATGAAATTAAAAACTGACTAAAAGTGATATAAAAACTGAGCAATATAATGCTAAAAATCTATGTTTTATATAAAAATAGAAAAAAAGCAGTTTTTCTTTACTTTTGACAAGTATTAGGAAAGATTTAAAGCTTGATTGATCAATTATTATGAAGGAAAAAATTATAAAGGTAAAAATAACTTATTTCACCATAAATGGCGTTTGTAATTATAAATTAATTCAATTATTTAAAAATACATAATCGCCTGCCTTAAAATTCATGAAAATGCTTAAATAAATATTTAAACGCGACTGGTTTCCCATACCTAAAATTCAAGATGGCGGTGGTAAGCACATAGTTCGTAAAATGTACGAGATCGTGCTAAATAAGTGAATTATTTGAATTCATTTAAATATAAGGTAATTATATTCTTATATTTTTGCATATTCTTATAACGAAACATAGTAAATTTTATTTAGACATAAAAAAAAATTAGTTTAATTGATTCGAAAACCTTAAAAACATATTTATGTTTTGTTGACATTCGGCGAGAACTTGGTCAAACGCGTTTATTTTGAAAAATTTTATAATTTAAAATTCTATAAAAAAAATTATAGAAAGTATTATATTACACTGCTATAATAAACTTCAAGGTTTTTCCTTTCTGGTAAGACCAAAAGTTGTTCAGGAATAACGGATTTTAATAGATTTGATTAAGCTTTAGAAAAAGCTGTTTTCGATCGATTGGCGGTCACTATACACGTGTAATACTTTTTATCAAATATGTGTACATAACATCTATTACAATTATTAATCTGTGCGCTTTTATAATATCTGCTATCACATAGAAGGAACTGTGTGCGCGCTCGCGCGTGTGTGTGTGGCGTTTTGTGTGTAAGTTCGTTTCCTATGGACAACGGTAGGGTCGAGTTTTATAAAATTTCACACAAATGTACATTATGTGTCTGACAGTGTTCTTAAGTAGGTTTTGTATCGGAATGTCTTCAATAACTATTGATAATCGATAATCGAAATAATCCAAGGAAAGAAATAACAGGAGATTTTTTACCAAAGATAACACCTTACACAGCCTATATCACAAGAGCATATGAGAAGTTTTACTACTTCACAAAAGGCCCGACATATAAATTCAATAGTAGGTTCTTTGATATGACAGGGGCGCATTCGGGATACATGTTTTTGTTTAAAGCACACTTTCACCATGATACTTGACTTTTTAATTTTAAACTTTAATCCAAGATATTATTACCGCACAAGCAGAAAGGCCAAGCATATAAAAACAACAATAGATTCTTTGATATGATAGGCGTGTTCGGGATAATTGTTTCTGTTTTAAGTACAATTGAACGATGATACTTGACTTTTGCATTTTAAACTTTAATTAAAGCTGTTATACGTTAAAAAATCTTATAAAATTCTCTACAGTGCAATGTAGATTATAATGTACTGTGAACTAAGTAACTGCGGAGAGGCACGTGAAACTTCCTTCTGGTGCACCACGATGGGTTCCCAACTACAACAAGCAATAAATCGATTTGATTTAAAAATGAACGATTTTATCGGTTTCGATGAGAATAAAAATATGGGAAGGTGAAGCATTCGTTGATTATTATTCAATCTCGGGCAACGTTAGGTATCCCTGCTAGTTTTAAATAATATTATGATGTGACCAAAGCATAAATGAGGTATTCATGCGCTACCGTATCTGTCTGTCTGTCTGTCTGTCTCTGTCTGTCTGTCTGTCTGTCTGTCTGTCTCTCTCTCTCTCTCTCTCTCTCTCTCTCTCTCTCTCTCTCTCTCTTATAGAATTTGTAAACTTGATGAAATCACGTATATGGTTATGTACAGTTGTGCATTGGTTAACTGTAAACAATATTACTATGTGGAAAATGTATACGTGGTTTATCCATACTCTCTTATTCTTTCCTTGCATATTTTGCATGTGCAACATAACTACGAGGACATTGTAAGCCGGGTACTTGCTGCGTTTTCAACCGCAGCAAGTACCCGGAACTAATGAGGATAGTGATACAGATATGCAGTACTTGAACGAGAAATTCCATCTACAAATCTTTAGGTTGTTATAGCCTATTGCCAACCATAAACGACAGTTAAATAACAGCAGGTAGATATTAAGTTCTAATTGGACAACAACGACGACGACGACCTTTTACCATCGATTATCTCAATCTTTTAATCCGATGTAATCCTGGATTTGTGTACAATATATCAACACTATTGAAGGAGATTAACAGCAGTTATCCAGTGATGACTGAAACTAGGATGATTTGTATGAAACTACGCATACGAAAATGTCACACACGCACACAATATATATATATATATATATATATATATATATATATATATATATAAGAAGCGCCCTTGGCAACTATCTTTTTGATATTTTATGCTATGTATTCACTTGAAGTCTTGACATCAAACCAGTAGTGGAAAGAGGCTTCCTTAGTCCTCGTTCACAAACCTACAATAACAAATAGTCACTGTCTATCGTCTGGCCTTTGCACTCCTTTTCGTTAACTCGCCAGTCGAAGATAGTATTACAGAAACACCTCAAAGACACACAGTGCATGACCTTGTTTCCTGACTAGGACAATGAATGTGCTCGTCACTTAATTTCTCGCGATTAATCTTGCCGGCTCTTATTCTAACAAGTTGAGGATATGGGTTTGGTAGCTTGTCTGATTGTTTGTCTTGATTAGCAGTACAGGAGTCCTACCCCTTATGCAGCTCTATCAGCAATTGTATAACATCAGAATACTTGTAATGTAATGTCCTATATAGAAAGGAATCTTGTACTTATCTTCTGCGTGCTTTCTCCAGGACACAACCACATAGATAAAAACTCGGCTAATAGTCTGCTTCTGTGAAATTTATCCTCAACAAATACCCACTTTGTCCAACTATCTGTTAACAATATAAATGATTAAAACAACGGAGATAAAATGAACAACCCAATCGTTACTCTCCCCCTAAAAATTAATAAATCACTTCCTCCCTTGAGGCTTTCTTTCACAAACATTTAAGGGCTTATGACTAACCTCGACGATGCAGAATTCTTTCTCCTGGTAAATTCCCCATACAATTAAGTGAACTAATCTCTACCTTTTAATTTCTTCTAACAATTTTCACATTTCAGGACACATTTCAGTCTTCCGTAAAAACTATAACAGGCATATGCACACGTTCGGAGGCAATATCCGTAACACTCTTCTTTTTGCCTAGAGAACTTAGTCTAGATAACCAGTTGTACTTGTGTTTTAGATTAAACTTACAACAGAGCGTTAGTTATCTATATCAACTCTACTTTTCCCCTTCGACCCACGACTATACACCACCCATGTCTCTGTTGGTGTAGACAGCAGTTTGCTTAGATTCGTGTGCCCAAAGCCATGTATTTAATGTCCACCACTGAGATTGGTTAAGTTTCTCGAACTACACAGAGGCAACTGTTAACAGTACATTAGTTCCTCAATTGCACATTCTCTTTCACAAGCGGCGTTTTCCCCGACCTGCCTATCAAATTGTGAAGATCAGCAAGCTTTACTTTTCGACCTATTATTGATAACTGATCCAGATTTGTGTGATCTACGCTTATAGCCAACCAAATAACGTTGATCACCTTGTGGTAATGGTTGATATCATGTTAAATTTTCGATGGAAAACAAAGTGGCGTTACTTATAACGACGAAATATTACCAACGGGTTGATTGAGATCCCCCCGTAGATCTCATTAGTGATTCAACATGAATGGCAATATTAATTTCACTGTTGAACATTGAAGAAATAAGGTAACAGAATTCGTCAACGAAAGCATAAAAGCGGTTGTCATCATGTTAAAATTCTATGGTAACCCCGCTCTCCCTAATGGTTCGCTTCGATCTATGCAGTCACTTTTTCGCATATAAAGCAACAATTCCACCAATGTAACTGCCATAAGTCAGCTACAAACAGAAAACATTTATAGCATCAAAGAAATTATTGTAATAGTGTCATAACTACAGTTTAATGTAGTGTTACCGAGGTGACAAGAAAACACAGTTTATGAACTCGTGATTTCCTACAAAAATCTATAATAGTGTGATGAACAGTGAACAATGAATACTCATTATTATTTCCACCATTATCCAACCACCATGTTTTTGGTTGTACAGCAACAGATAAGGCTAAAAATTTGTCTAGCGGTTTGCCTTAAATCACGCCTTCCAAAATTTCTCACTACTTGATGATCTGAAGATCGCCCCTTCCAATGTCATGTATATCGTAAAAACCTTGACACTTCTCACCCTTGACAAAGCATGTGGACCTGATCTTATCTCTGCTATAGTAATAAAAATGATTTCGTGAGTGGGCCTCCGTCCTCTCTCAACTTTACAACAAATGTCATACTTAGATATAATCATCTACTCTAATTGTGATAATGATAATTAAAAATAGAAGGTAATAGGGGATAAACATGTTGGTGACTGCGATATTTATAATACTTGATAATGTTAATAATAATTAAATTGATTAACATTGATAACAAAAGTGGGAAAAAATGTTTAAAGTAAAATTCAAAAATCAAAATGTAAAGAATAATGAATTTTAAAAAATAGAAGATAAGAAGTAAACGGCAAAAGAAAAAATAAGTCAATATATAAGTCTAGATAATTCACGTATACATATATATGTATACATATATATGTATGCATACATACATAGATATACATAAATACATATACATATACACACACACACACACACATATATATATATATATATATATATATATATATACATGATGCCAGCAAATTCGCTTTCGAACATTGGCATCACTCGATATGGAACAAAAAAAAGAAAACAAAAAAGGTATATAGAAACACGAAAACTTTCAGTAATGGGCCGCACGAATGTGGCTTTTAAGCCTTGTCAAACTCTGGCATTCCTTGACACACATTGTACAGACATGTGTACCACTAGCAGTACGTTCTTGGTGTTCTTTTTTATATACGATCAAATGCCGTTTCAAACCGCCTGCCGTTTTGTACGTCCGCCCGCAGTTGACACAGGTTAACTCTGGCAACTCAAGACTGCTTTGTGGCCCATTGCGCCGATGAGTGGTCTGGTGGTTCATAAGCCCAGCTCTGCTCAGACATATTCTTCCGCACACCTCACACTCCAGACCAATTTGGCGCTCCCTCCAATCAACGGCTCCTTTCACCTTCCCTTTCCAGATATCGCGCTTCAGCCGCTCATACTGGGTTCGATCCGCCTCAAACTTGCCCACACCTCCCCGCAAGGTTCTTCTCCACCCTCTGTTATCCAAAGCAAGACTCTTGCAGGTTCTTTCATCAATCTCACATTTTTAAGGTGGATCTTAAACAATCCTTGAATCTCAATTTAGGCTTTTGAGCCAGACGTCTTACCTCGGCGAGCTCGCCATAAAGGAGTTGTTTGGGAAGTCGACTGTCTAACATCCTCACCACATGTCCACACCATCTCAGTCTATGTTTGATAACGTGAGCCTCAATACTAAGGCATTGGGTCCGTTCAAGCACCTCCACATCACTGACATACATCTGCCAACCCACACCTAAGATTCGCCGTAAGCACATCTGATGAAACCGCTCGAGACGTCTCAAATGCTCCTTGTATGTTGTCCAAGTTTCACAACCATATAGAAAAGTAGAGAGAACGCATGCGGCATAAACCTTAACCTTAGTTGGCAGCAAGATCCCATGATATCTCCACAAACACCCGTCCAACTTTCCGAATGGCATCGCTTTCCATGCTGATCCGTAACGATACCTCATCATCCAGCGCACCGGACATATTCAGTGTGCTACCCAAGTATACATACTTAGTGACAACCGCTATCCTTGACTCACAGATATAAACTGATGGCTCATAGTATGGCATCAGGCTGATACATTAAGACAGTTTTTTTTTTCAGATTGATGGGCAGGCCCAATGCGACCCTCGCCAATCTTTTACGAAAAACACTCGTCTAGTTGAATCCACTGTCAAAAACTTTCCCCACTCTTTATCAAAGCGTAGATTCCATGAACAAAGCTTCTTTCTTAGAACTGCACGCCTGTGGAACTCTGTTTTGTTTGCCTGCTTCCCACCTGACTACAAACTGGATGTCTTCAAGTCCAACGTAAACAAAGTCCTGATGAACCGCCCCCTTAAGTAGACACTTTATTAAATCTCCACACTAACGTACTGTACTTACAATAACACTAATCCCTGAGTGGCTTCCGGGCCTTGATATGTGGTGACCACCTTGTAAAAAAAAAAAAAACGCGAAAGCATCCACAAGATGCTGCATATCAGTCACCGTATGAGCCACCAGATCACAGTCATCCGCAAAAAGCAATATATATACATAAATATATATACATATATATACATATATACATATATATATATACATACATATATATACATGCATATATACATATATATACATACATACATATATATACATATATGCATATATATACATATATACATATATATACATACATATACACATACATATACACATACATGCATATATATACATATACATACATATATATATAGACATACATATATATACATACATATATATGTACGTACATATATATATACATACATATATATATACATACATATATATACATGCATATATACATGGATATATACATATATATATACATACATACATATATATACATACATATATATATATACATACATATATATACATACATATATATATATGTGCGTGTGTGTGCGTATGCGCGCGCGCGTGTGTGTGTGTGTGTGTGTGTGTGTGTACATATATGTTTTTATTCATTTGGGGTAGATTCAAATAAATATATTTCAATGTTAGTCTTTAAGTTTATGTTATATAACGGTGCATATTCTTTACTGTTTAAATTTTTAATGTACTTGGTAGTTGTGAGAGGTCAGAGTCTAATCAGAGTTGTGAGTTGGCGATTTAAAAGTTATGGTTAAGAGTGCTTTAATATAGTAGAGAAAACTATTGATTTCAATTAGAACAAAAAGTTAAAATTAAAATTGAAGTTACGGCTGATTATATTATTTCCATTTTATTTATTTGGGTTAAGTCGTATTAAAAGTGATAGCATTACACTAGTATAATAGAGTTGGGACAAGGACAACAACACAACACATGCAGATAATCTTAATTTTATTGAATATTTCTATTAAGAGCAAGCATGCTGACAAAGCTGTAGTAATGATTTTTTTGCATAGTAGTCACCACTTATCAAGGCCTGGGATCCACTCGGGGGTAAGGGTTATTGCGTGTACAGTAATCAATGGGATAATATCGTAGTAATCGGTAGTAATGGAGATTTGATAAAGTGTCTTACTTAAGGGAGCGGTTCATCAGGAATTTGTTTATGTTGGACTTGAAACTATCCGAGTTGTAGTCAGGTGGGAAACAGCCAAACGGAAGAGAGTTCCACGGGCGCACACTTCCAAGAAAGAAGCTTTGTTCATGGAATCTACGTTTTGATTTAAGCACAGATAAAGAGTGGGGAAAATTATTGACAGTGGTTTCAGCTAGGCAGGTGTTTTTCGTGAAATATTGGCGAGGGGGCCAGGGATTGGAGCTCAGACGAGCACTTGCCATGGAAATAACGATAAAACAAAGACCGGCTCTCAACGTATCTTCTGGGAGAGAGAGGTTGCAAGGAAGAGAAAAGGGCATCCCCTACTAGGCTACGAAGTCTATTTTGTACTCTGTCAAGGCAGGATATGCTGTTTTTAGCAGCTTCTGTCCAGATATGGCAGCAGTATTCCATCCTTGGACATACTTATATAGATAAAGAATTGCATCAGCAGTAAGATATCTTCTGGAGCGGTAGAATGATCCTACCATTTTTCCAGCGATCTTGGCAACAGACTTGATGTACATGTTCCATTTCAGGTCAGGAATAAAGGTCAATCCCAGAAGCTTATCAAAACATGGAGCCTCCCCAAACGAGAGCCATCCATTTCAATTGATGCCAGATTGGGACCGGAGCGTTGATGATGTAAAGATAGGAGCTTGGTTTTAGATGCATTAAAAATAACCAGTCACCTCTTCCCCCATTGTACCACGCGCTCAAGATCAGAGGAGAGAGAATCAGAGAGAACTTTGTCATTTACGGCCTTTGATATGTTGCCATAGATGGTCGTGTCATTAGCATAGATGTCAACGAATGATTTAAGTATGTGTTTTGGAAGATCATTAATGTAGATCAGTAAGAGAGTTGGGCCTAGGATGGACCCCTGAGGGACTCCAGCATTAATACTGTGGGCCTCTGATTTCTGTCCACCAACCTCTTATGAGCCTATCAGAAAGAAATGATTTAATGATTGAGAAAACATTTCCAGTTACACCGTAGCTGGAAATGTTGTGATGTAGGCCTTTATGCCATACCTTATCGAAGGCCTTTGATATGTCAAGAAAGGAAGCCTTTGTCGAGAGATTCACTAATCCTATGAGAATTTAGCCAATATTAGATTTTGTGGATATTTAAGTGAAAGGGTGCATTTTTGTGATATCTTAGTATATGTAGTCTTGGAGACGTGTTTTATATTGACCTGAGGGGGAGGAGTATGTAAGTGATTAAGGAGATATGATTTGTAATGTCTACAATTTATTGATAAAAACATGCTCATGACTGTGTAGCAACATATTACTTCTTATATAAAAACAAATAAAGATAGAATATCCTGTTCTACTTCGATATTGAGCACTCTTGTATTAACCTCCTTACACTTCATTGGTTACTTAACCTCTGGAAACAATAACCTCAGATTATATATGTGTGTGGGGGGGGAGAGATAGATAGATAGTGATAGTAAATACGGAGAGACACAGACAGACAAGATGTTCAGTTATAACCTCGATTTGTGATTCTATGGCTTCATTTACAACTGAAATTATTTTTCAGTCTGAATAGAATAAAGAATATAGACTGCAAAT
The DNA here is from genome assembly GCF_053919585.1 of Euprymna scolopes. Classification (NCBI taxonomy): domain Eukaryota; kingdom Metazoa; phylum Mollusca; class Cephalopoda; order Sepiida; family Sepiolidae; genus Euprymna; species Euprymna scolopes. The sequence goes on along the minus strand of NC_136507.1, from coordinate 53,672,785 downwards.
AACAAAGGCTTTTATTGTGTTTTCTAGTTTTTATTCATGCGAAAATGTCACATTTTAAAAAGTCATTAATTTACTGTGAAAATAACACAAATGTTAATAAAAAAGACATAAAATATGAAGTTGTATGTATGTATGTGAGATTGCATTGTTAAACATTAAAATATTGTTTGCTTCTATTTTTGTATTCGTTTTGTTCTCACTTTCACGAATAAAGAAAAAACGATGATACATCATTCTCAGGATCGGACCGTTGAAAGATAGGTCGGAATGATGACAATGTTATCGACATAATAATAAATCTCTAAGTGAAAACATGGAGTATCCGTTTTGCCTACAAAATAAAATATTCTTCCCGTGCAAGCACTATTTTATGAAAATTTGACTTTTATAATTACGGATGGTCCGAATATGCTACAATATTTCTTTATTTCTCTTGAGCACAATTTAGTTAAATAACAGTAAACAATTAAGTAGCGGGATAATATAGATTTGTAATGACTGAATAACGATCTTGTAGTGAACTACTACTATGGTGCTACTACGGTGTGCTTCCCTTATTTCTCTCTTTCTCCCTACTCTTCTACTTTTCCCTTCCTTTCTTCTCTGAACATCACCAGAGGTTTCAGCCAATCGGAATAGAGGACTGCCTTGGAGGGAGATACAAAGAAGAAATCTGTATCAGACATGCGGAAACGATAGAAGCATCAACACATGACGGACCAGTTTCCCTGGGTAAAGACTTTTATCAAAGAAATGTACCATCCTCTTTGTACCCTATATCTTGGAAACCTTTATAAAACATCATCAATCCTAAAGTATCGTCGCACTTAATTATAACCGATGTTTCCTTTTCCACAAGCGTTCTTTTTCAGCACTCTTGTTCTCTCTCTAATGTCAGAGGTCCCCCAAAAAGGAGATCGACCGAAATGGTGACCCTTTTTCAAACGTCGTTAAAATTTATGATAGATTCAAACAAATGATTATAACGGGCGTCTGTAGATATTCTACACACAGAAAGAGAATAAAAAGTATCGTGAATAATCCCACATACTAGGAGTCCAAAATGTGGGAGAAAATTAAATGATATCAATAAAAAGTGAAACGAGGAATGAGAGCGGTCTTTACTAGTGGATTAAATAAGAAATGCTATTCGAAATTCTTGGAAGTTTATCAAGTGAAACAAAAAAATAGACAAAAGAAGGTTAGAGAGTACAACGATCGAAAATTTGTGAAGACAACAACAACAACAACAACAGCAGCAACAACCAAAGTGAGGCAACCCGTTAAAAACGGGTAAATAATATCAGCATCACAAAATATTTTTAAATCAATAGATCGAACGTAATCGAAATGTGGGGATTGTTCCATTTATCATTTATCTTATAACAAGCCTGGGTGCCCAGCGTTGCCTGGGTGTTTGAATGTGTGTTAAGCAAAAAAAAAGTTGTAGTAGGCAGGCAGGCTCGAACCTGAACGAACACGAAGGTGAAAAGAAAGTGGAGGTGTGTGCAAGGCTGTTGATGGAGCAAAAAGAGAAAAAGAAAAATTGCAAGCACAAAAAAAAAGTGGTAGTAGGCAGGCAGGCTCGAACCCGTACTGCGAAGGAGGAAAAGAACGTGAAAAAAACGTGACGCGACAGAGGTTTAAATTAAGGTTAGACAATCGAAAAGAGGCGATGACTTTCGAAAATAGCAAAAAAAGCGACCCCTCCCTGCAGAAAAGTGCCCAGTTTAGGGTGAAGGAATTAATGTTTTGGTCCAATTTTTTATTTGTCGTCCGAAGGGTCGTGCTACAAAATGATACCGAAAATGCGTCGCTTCTGTCGAAAGTTTTTGCGAGACATACATACATACATACATACATACATACATACATACATACATACATTTAAATAGACAAGTGAGATTTATAATATAGATGCTGAATACTTAGAAAGTAGGCTCCAAGGTATTATTTATTATGTATCGTGCATGACTCAACTTAGGATTGAACCCCTTTTACTGAACAGTCTAACCAATATTCATCATGGTCTTTATTAATCTTTAACGTTTCTCAATCCGAACTCATTTCTCATATCAGATAGCTTTTGGCCACACTAGGCTGCTCTAAATGCAAAATGTTTCATGAGAAGTCGAATGAGTTGAGGAACGAGCAGTTGATTATTAGGATGAGTAATAATATTAGAATACAACATTCGAAATCACACTAGTTGTGGATGTGCCTTTTAATCTATATTATATTTCCCTTGGTCTATCTGTCTGCCTATCCATTCCACTTTTTCTCGGAAACTACTGGGCAGATCTTGCTTAAATTTTGTATGTAGGTAGAGCGTAGTATGGTATTCGTTCGATGCACAGTTGGGGAGCAATAGGGATTAATAGAGATTAGTATTTAATGCTAAATGACCACAGTTTAACCATATTCAACGATTAATTTGGAATAAAACATTCGTTTTAAGTCAACGGATTATAACATATGTCCGTTGTTAACGGGCTAAAAAGTCTAGTTAATAAACGAAGCTACAGAATGGAAAAAGTGAGGGGATTAATTCAGTCTGAATAGCTTCAGACACTATCTTCCCCCTCCTATTTTATCCGACCTTAAATTATAAACGTAGATATTGTAAACGTACAAGAAAAGGCTTTATTCTATGCGCATGCAAATACAGCCGATGAAGGAAGATGTTCTATTGTTTTATATAGAGATGTATTTGTTTTTTTTTTTGTTTGTTTTGTTTTTCTTTTTTTCTTTTTTTTTCTTTTTTGTTAGTGACAATCTAACGATTTGCTGTGATGGTGAATCAAAGAATTAGTTTTCCAGTGAACGCCAAACCTCAACAAATTCATTTCATTAACCTTTCAAGATTGCAGGTGGAAATCGCTGTTTGCCGAATGAAACCATTTACGTTCAGATGAAAGCTCTTTCGCTGGAAGCTTTCAGTTCCAACATCTGCAATGTCGAACGGCAGAAATCAGAACTAGGTTATAAATAGCGCACAACTAAAATAACTGTGACGTAAGGACCTAAGTTTAACAATACTAGTATCCGTTTCTCATTACATCCTCTTTGTTAGCGTATTTCTTATTTGCTTTAGACGATGTTCAAGTACAGATGCCATAATTGTTTATGCCGAGTTCTAAAACAGCTTCTTGTACTGACCTCAGTATTAGAGTCTCAAAATAAATAATTCAACTCGCTTATAAATAAAAATGGAAAAGAATGATCCCAAGCTGTAATGTGTAGAAGCAGTCTAACTTTTCTGTCGTCTTTTAGCAACAGCTGTAATAGTTGTTTTCATACGGGAAGCATATTTTATTTTGTTGGATTGGTAAAAACACAGCACATATTCTTACTTTGCGTTTTCATAGATTTTGTATATTTTACTTTACAACATACGTATTTGTAAAATACTCAGTATTACAGTATTAGTTTCCGTAAGTCTCCACTATAAGTGAGGGAAGAAGACCTTCGGAAAACACATTTACTTTATCCGATAGACAAAACCCAATATCTCTTTGCCACACGTCCTATTTATTGACTTTCTGTTCGTTGCGTCACTTCCTTGCCACGTTATTCACCTATTATATCAAAATATTGGAACCGGACAGAGAAATGTTAGCACGTAAGTCTGAGCGCCAATCGAAGTTTAACTGATGCTAGTGTTAGTACTTTACGTTGTTTCGTTTTTATCACGTGGTTTTCAGCGTTTGCTAACCTAGATTGCTTTTTTTATTATAAGCTAGGTTAACCAGATAGACCCTGGTCAATAAGTACATTTTAAAAGGAAAAAAAGGAAAACACGGCCTATTATATATATAGGCCAAAGGATCCTGAAGGAGGTAAAAAGCAGAAAGAAATAACTTGGCTATGGCATGGATCGATTACAAGAAAGCATATGACAAAATCCCATAAGCACCGATAATAGAATGCCTGAGAATGAACAAAATATGAAGCAAGATGATTGACTTAATAGAAAATACAGTGAAAACATGGAGACTTGAACTAACAGCTGATGAACAACACATAACTAAGATTAAAATACTAACAGGAACCTTGCAAGGTGATTCCTGTCACCACTACTGTTTATCATAGCCATAGTGGCCCTTAACAATATACTAAGAAAATGCCAAACGGAGTCAAGTTCACTAATACAGATGAAAGAATGAACGACCTAATGTATATGGATGAACTGAAGCTTTTTGCAAAACTCATGAAGTGATTAGAGATGGAAAAAAGAGACTTTCGGGCTAAATAGTTCTGTAAGACGTAAGTTATTTCTGACGTTTTCCGAAGTAAAATAAAATCCACAAACTTATGCTCGGCTGTCTCTAATTCCCGTAATAGTAAACGAACCTTTTTTCTGGTCAGACCACTGTTTGCAGTCGATACAAAAAATCTTCGTACCGACAAAAATAAGCTTCATATGATTTACCTTCTTCAGGTCAGTAGCAGAAATTGTCAATCGCATTCCATATTGAATTTCATGAAAATGCGGTAGTATTATTGGTGGACTTATTCTTTTTTTATGACTTGAGTGAGCAGCTCTTTTATGTGCTGTTGATTTTCATATTGCTGGGTCTCTAGTTTCATTAATTGTTGTTGTTGTTGTTTTTGTTGTTTGTTGTTGCTGTTGGTGTTGTTGTTTGTTTGTTGTTGTTGTTGTTGTTGTTGTTGTTGTTCATCTAAGCGTTTCTGTAGCTCAATTTGCAGTTTTAATAATTGTTCGAATGAACTTTGTAAAGGGGTCTATTTTTGTATGATGGGTAAAAAACCGAATTTACAGAAATTTAACAAAACCGTGTTCCCGTCTTTTAGTATTTTTAAAACAACAAGGAGTAAAGGAAATAGTACGTTGTTTCGTTTAATAACTGCAAACGAATGCCGAGAAAAAATATGTCAACAGAAATATCCAATAATTTTTTCAAAGCTAACGTCTTTTTCTATAGAACAGAAAAAATATGTTGACCGTGACGAAAAAGGACCGAAAACCGTATTTACTTTTTTTTTGATAAGTAAAAAAAAAAATGTTCGCTGACACACTTATTTAATAACGCGAAAAAATATGAAAACATTTTTACTTTCCACGAGTTTGCAATTCAAAATTTCTGTCCACGCACTTATTTTGTTTTCGCGTGTTCCTTTTTTTTTTTTACAGTTGCTAGGTTTAATTCCGCTTTCTGTCGTGAGTTCTTTTGAATGCTGGGGATATATTACATTCGATTGACCGCTGGGAATTCGGAATCCGACGTCGCCATTGTTATAACCCTGTTAAGGGTTACAAAAGAAAACGCCAAAATAAAGTAACAACATGTATGGCAAAGCATACAATAGGTGGGTTGTTCATCGTAGCCGAGGAACGACCAGGCTGATTCACCGGATTTCAACTGGTTATTTGTTTCCTCGCGAAACAAAATGTGACACAAGGTTGTTTTTAATGTGGGGAAAACCAGCTCCCTTCAAAAGGGGCACTCTGGCAGTTTGCCATAAATTAAATTGCCTCAGTATAGAAAGGGTTTTCCCCTCTATTGATCGAGGAGAATTAATTTGAGTGCAGCATCTAAGCAGACACCGCACTTCAGTCACCAGTCCGGTACGAGTACTGTATATAGACTTGTTATTTATTTGTTTCCCACGAAACAAAATGTGACACAAGGTCGGTTTAATGTGGGAGATAACTAGCTCCCCTCAAAAGGGGATTTTGCAAAAATTGCCTTAGTATAGAAGAGTTTCCCCCTCCATGACTGAGGACAATTTAATCTGAGTGCAGCATCTGAGCAGTCACGGCACTTCAGCCACCAGTCCAGTATGAGTACCGGAGATTGACTGACACCTTACGGCTTAGTCTTCCGATATTTATTGAGATTGGAATAGTCTATTATTAGTAGATAACATGGGTTAGTTCTGCTACAACAAAAACACAAAGGAGCACCACATAAAACTATGAAAACTGAAACTGTATAATTGTAAGTTAACCCCCTTCGCCCTCTCTTCCACTTCCACCATGTTTTTTTTGCGTGTTACAATAAGCTGGCGCCACACCAAATAATTGAGGAGGATCAAGGAGGATAGAAAAACCGAGGAGTAAAATCCCTTGCCAGACCTCTGCTTATTGAATGCAAAGCTTATTGCGACCTGTGAAACCCCATTTCCAAGAGAAGATAATGATCGCTGCTAATGAGAAATCAATAATCAGCAGTCGCTGCGATAACGCAAATTCGTCCGCAAAGGTTATCGAAAGAGGTAGAGAGTGCTGGAAATCTGGAGAGACTTGTTGAGACACAAGTTGTTCTCAAAGAGATATCTTTGATGATGGTTTGTGTTACTACATCTCGTGAGTAAATAGTAATAATAAATAGACACAATCACGTGGGAAAAGACTTGGAATTATGCAGACAACTAGTTCTTGAACACCTAGACAAATAGTACTAGCACAAATCGTCAAAATGAAAGTCAAAAAAGACATGGATATACAAACTGGAAACGACAGAAGGCATAGAACTACCCAACCAAACAGACATGAGGGCACTAGGAGAACAAGACGACTATAAATACTTGGGAATTCTGGAAACGGACACCATCAGAGCAGCAGAAATGAAAGAGAAAATTGGAAAGGAATACCTCAGGAGAACAAGAAAACTCCTGGAAACTAAATTATATTGTAAAAACCTTATAAAAGGTATAAATACATGGGCAGTGTCACTAGTGAGATACTCTGGACCGTTTATAGGATTGACAAAAGAAGAACTGAGACAACTCAACCAGAAAATCAGGAAACTCATGACCATGCATAATGCACTACACCCAAAGGACGATATTGACAGACTCTAGGTGAAAAGGAAAGACGGCGGGAGAGGACTGATCTCTATAGAAGACTGTGTAAAGGACACAAAAAAAAGAACTAGAAAAATACATGATGCAAAACACTGTAAGGATAATTATGGCAACGAGAGACACGGAGAAAACCAACAAAACAGAAAACAGAGAGGCAAAAAACAAAACGAAAAAGAGAAATGGGGAGAGAAACAACTCCACGGAAGATTCATAAGAATGAAAAAAGATGAGAATAACGAAAACACCTGGACATGGATGCGAAAAGGACATATGAACCGAGAAACTGAATCTCTAATAACTGCAGCACAAGATAACTCGATAAGAACCAACCACATCAAAGCAATGATCGATAAAACACAAGAAAACAGCAAATGCAGACTCTATGGACAAAGAGACGAAACGATAAACCATATAGTAAGTGAATGCAGCAAACTGGCCCAAAAGGAATACAAAAACAGGCATGACCAAGTGGGGAGGGCGGTGCACTGGGAATTGTGCAAACGGTTGCATTTTGAGCGTACAGATAAATGGTACAAGCATAAACCCGCAACAGCACTTGAAAACGAGAACCACAAAATCCTATGGGACATGGACATACAGACGCACAAACCCATCCAAGCAAGAAGACCAGATGTTGTAATAATAAACAAGATAGAGAAATCCTGTCAAATCGTAGACTTTGCTGTCCCAGCCGACCACAGGGTGAGTATGAAAGAAAAGGAGAAACGAAGCAAATACACAGAACTAGCCAGAGAGTTAAAAATTATTTGGATGATGAAGAAAATAAAAATAGTACCCATAATAGTAGGAGCACTAGGAACAATTCTGAAAAACCTGGAAAAAAGAATGCCAGAAATTGGAATCAGAGGAATAGCTGCAAAAATACAATGCCTAACGATAAAGAAAACGGCTGAAATATTAGCGAAAACCCTTGAATGCGGAGAATACCACAAGACAATATAACGAAGAAGCGTTATAGGGAATTAAGAACACCGAAGCTGCAGAACTACATGCATCCCCTCTATTGTTTCACCACCGTTCTCACAATAGAAAAATGATACCAAAGAGCTGAGAAGGGTCAAGGAGGATGGAAAGACCTAGAAGGGAGCACTAGCAAGACCTCCACTGGACAAGTGTGAAGAGAACTGGGATCTTGGGGAGACTTAGTGCCACTCAAATTCCAGCATAAACCAATGGTAAGGGGCTGTTGCGATGATGCAAATTTATTTGCAAATGCTATCGAAGGAGGAGGAGAGAGCTGGACGTCTGGGGAGACTTGTTGTCACTGTGCTTCCAGAGAACACCACAGGTCTCCAATCAGATCGTTTGTTGACTTGTGTGAAAACTCCATGTGAGCCAATAATAATAATAATAATAATAATAATAATAATAATAATAATAATAATAATAATAATAATAACTAGCTTTGACACTGGTAAATTCAACGTATTCTCTCTAATCCTTCTCTCTCTCTCTCTCTCTCTCTCCACACATATACAGTATATATATATACATGTACATGTATATACATATATACATACATATATACATATACGCACATACAGATATATACGTACACACATTTTTTTATATATATATATATATATATATATATATATATATATATATATATATATATATTCTCCTCAGAAGAAATAGCACTTATCAATCCATTAAAATAATAAATGCTATTTCTTCTGAGGAGTTAAGGGCAGAATAGATTTATTGATTGATATAATAATTAAATGATGTTTTTGCGCTACGAAACAGGTGCTGTCAACAATTGTGAATATCAGCGTACTTAAGGGAATAAAGTGTAAGATGGTCAACATCTTTTTTGACATTTATTTGTTATCTGCTGATAATTACATTGAGTTTTATAAATAAAGGATTAGTTTAAATAAAAGGTGAAAGATAATGAGAAAAATCATATTTCCACAGAATATATGTGTGTGTGTGTGTATGTGTGTGTGTGTGTGTGTGTGTGTGTGTGTGTGTGTATGTGTGTGTGCACTTCTTTGAACTTGTACTTGTAGCGAATATCTCCCTAGTCTAATTGTCTAGACGCAAAGTAGTTTTGACAATCATAAATCAAGTCTGAGAAAATGGTTAGCCACTCCCTATTCCAACGCCGGGCCGTTCTTAATTGTCGTCACCCACGCCTTCACTGACATGTTAAAGCCTGGATATACATCTAAGTATATAGATGCATATATCTTCAGAATAAAATTATCTGACAATCAACTGGTATAAAAACCTGTGATTATAAGTTTTACCAGATATTACTAGCAGTAAAATTTGATAAGTACTATCCCACCTAAATAAGAATTTCTCTATAGAGCAAATAAATCAAATTTTAGTCATTCAATGAATTTAAAAATTTATGACGTGAAATGTTTGAATTTCAAATCAAAAGATTTTTATTATTCTATGAAAGACAAGGAATACATTTGAAATATATTTCAAATGTATTCTTTGTCTTAAATTCATTTAATGACTAAAATTATATATATATATATATATATATATATGCATATATACTTAAATATATGCGCACACATATATACATACATATATACATATATTATACTCATGTACATATATACATTCATACACATATATATACACACAAATATATATATATATACATATACACACATATATACATGTACATATATATATATACATATATAAACATATACATATATGTACAGACATATATGAACACATATATATATATATATACATATACATATATTTACATATATAAACATATACATATATATATACATATATAAACATATACATATATGTACACACATATATACACACACATATATATATACATATGCATATATATACATATATAAGCATATACATATATCTACGCACATGCACACACACAAACACACACACACACACACACACACATATATATATATATATTTATACATTCGAAGAATCACCCGATGTTGCGCGGCTTGATTGATGATCAACAAATATTTTACACTCATATTTTTATTGTAATCGAAATCGGTGAAAATGTCCATTTTTCAAGTAATTATATATATTTATATCAGGTCCAGCCATTTTCGAATCCATAGGGAATGAACGCATACAAACACACACAAACACACACACACACACACACACAGACAAATTTCCATTGTATATAATAGTAAAGATATATAGATATATATATATATATGATCCAACACTGAATGTAAATAATATCCAATCAAATAAACCATAATAGCCGCTCTGGTAGAGTATAAGAAACATAAATAATTATTTAGAATTTCGAATGCACCCTTGTCATATCAAAGAACCTACTGTTGATTCTATTTGTCTGGTCTTACTGCTTGTGGGTTGATAATGGCTTGAATTTTAGTGAAAATATAAAAGTCAAGTATCCTGGTGCAATTGTGCTTTAAAGGGAAACATTCATTTTGAATGCGCCCCGTGTCATATCAAAGAACCTATGTTACATGATAAAGGCTGTCCCCTTTTCATGTAAGTATAAAAATGGAGAATTTAGTTTAAAATGAAAATGAAATAGCATAGGCGAAATTCGAACCTCGTAATCTAGTTTAGAAATAGATTACGTGTGAGAATTTAAAAATGTAAAACAAGCATTTGTTTAGAATATAGATAAATATTTCAAGGGAAGAATGTGAACTCTCAAGTTTGTTATGAAATTTTAAATTGAAAGAATGCAACTTATAAGATAATGTTTTTAGCATATTGAATATAGGTTAAAATTCCTTTTGTAGAAATAGGAAAAGTTTTGGACACGAATGTCCAGGACACGTGAAAGAATGCACATGTTTTAACATGTGTATGACGTCACGGAAAATAGAAAGTTCTAGGAATAGAGAAAAAACTTTAGAGTTAGTCAGTGAGAAAACTCGGAGAGAGACAGTCGGGCGTCTAGGAGCGAGGCGTCACGTTGAAACTAAAATGTGAGACTTTGAATTCTTGGTGATGGAACACGGCCGTGTGACGAAATAAACCATTATGTGTTTTTGTAAAGCTCGTCTTGTGTCTTATGATTCTTACAGAAAGGTAAAGTGGAATTGTATTATATATTTGTGTTAAATGTCTTTACATACACGTCTCAACATCATGTCTACACAATGTCCGAACTGTCTGAACACTATGTCATCACTCAAAGAGCTTCTTCTTCTTCTTCTTCCATTCAACACAATTAAGGAATGAACATTTTAATATATAGGAATCGTTATAACAGGAACAATCTCTTTAGAACTCTTACAACATCAATCTCTCTCTCTCTCTCTCTCTCTCTCTCTCTCTCTCTCTCTGAGTCTTACAACATCCCTCACTGTAATAAGACTCTTTCTAAGCATCTCTTCCTAAGACTCTCTCAATGAAACCCCTATATAACACCTACTGTTGATTTTATGTGTCGGGCCTTCGGCTTGTGCGATAATAAAACTTCTCAAATGCACTCGTGATGTTAGGCTGTGTAAGGTGTTAACCGGTCAAAATAGCTTGTTCCTTTTTTTATTGGATTATTTCAATTATCGATATTTATCAAAGACATTCCGATACAAACTTTTTCAAAGAACACTGCTAGGCACATAAAGTATCTTTATAAACCTATCTAAGCTCCGGCACCTCTCGTCACGCTGTATAAGATATCAAACTCAGATAGTTATAATGTTCTTGACTAGCCCCACTAATAAGACTTAAAGTTCACAATTCGGGCAATTTCGAGTGAAATCTTGTCAACGTCATGTGTCCCATGGCGCGCCTCTGCTGTACAAAAAGTGGACTTCCTTTAAAATCTTCAAACAATCATAACAACACAACAAACGATTACTGGATGCAAAGTAAATGTGTTTTCAGGATTTTGTAGAAATTTACCTGAATACAATTTTCAAAAGAAATATTTGGGTATAATAATCGAAGTCATGCACAAAAATCCGTACATTATTTGTCTCTTTTTTATTTATTTTTTCTGTTCGGCGTGTCGGCGTACTAACGGTCTTTTTTTGTAACAGTTGCCACTATCGCTATTAGGAGGGATGGGGAGAAAAAAAACGAGAGAGTATGACTGTAATGTTCACATGCAGTAATGCGCGCGTCCTCGCATATAAGTTGCGGTGGGCTACCGGCTTCACTTCAGTAAGCCATGTCTTTAAAAAAATATCTTACCAAGTGAAAACTTTCCCTTTGACACACAATAGTGATTTCGTTTCGACAAGGATTAGTCACTCGGCTAGATTATTCTGACGTGCTGTGTATCTCTGGGAGAGGGAGTCCCAATTAGATGCTTCTCCCGTTCAGCATCTTTTTGTTCTCGTTCTGTTCTCGTTCTGTTCTGTTTCCGTGATTTTTGGCTGAGTCGCGATGTTTATACTAAGGTAATGGGGTTGTTTAGACAATATCCGCCTTATCAAAAACCAATCAGAGAATCAGATAATTGCTTGATAAGATTTGATCTTAGAGAATGTGTGTTAAACTAGCACAAGATAAACCTAGCAGAATGTTCGATTAATAAGAAAATTAAAAAATGAAACACAATTTATTTATCAATGTATTAAAGAAGATCAGAGCAACATGTTGTCCTGATTTTTTTTAACGCTATACACACACACACACATATATATATATATATATATGTATATATATATATATATATATATATATATATATATATATATACTGATTCTCTGATTGGTTTTTGATATATATAATATATATATGTGTATATATATATATATATATATATATATATATATATATATATATACTATATACTGATTCTCTGATTGGTTTTTGATATATATAATATATATATGTGTATATATATATATATATATATATATATATATATATATATATACTATATACTGATTCCCTGATTGGTTATATATATATATATATATATATATATATATATATATATATATATATATATACTATATACGCGTTATATATATATATATATATATATATATATATATATATATATATATATATATACACTATATACGCGTTGCTGTGGCTCAAATTGGCGCAATGGAAAAAATTTCAAAATTAGAAACTGTATGTTTCTTATAGACTTAATTTCCCAGTACGTTTGAGTACACAGTTTTATTGTTCCATTTTCTAAGATGATATAGAGATTTTCTGGATTGACGACTTTTGAACACGCAACAGAAATTGTCTATGTGAGAAACAGTCAGTGTGTAGCTGTAAGTCACACAGTTTTAAAGATTGTTCCCTGAGCTTTGTTGATGGTGATTGCAAACGAAAATCAAATTGGAAGTGTAATTTCCTAAAGCGTAATGGTGTATCTGGTGGAATCATAGGAATGTGTAGAACGACGATATATTCACCTATGAAGGGTCCTCTAAAGATTGTGGCAGCTATGATGCTGTTGTTCATTATTTTTTACTGCAAGCCATATGCCATTGCAAAGTGTGGATTGGTTTATATTTCACAATATGATAATTAGTACGCTAATTTTCAATTGAAGTACATGCGGTGGCATCCCTGGCAAAACAAGCTGTTGGATAATTAACCACTTTATTTGCTTCCACAGCAGTGTCGATGGATTTGTATGTGACTACTTCACTTGGAATTTTAGGCTGAATTATATCGTTAACTTCATGGACGTCTTTGTATTCAGCTCCAAGAAAACAGCCAACAGGAATTCATAAAATTAATTTGAATATCTGGAAAAATCTTTTTTGCCAACTCTTCTTGTGATGTAACTAAATTAAAGAAGTTAAGAGTCAAAGAAATTCGTCTTTAGCTCGAATAAGCCGGCACTTTTCCGTACCCAATTTCCTACAACTGATGCAAAAAATTCTGTGTGGATCGAGCATTCTGCAGCTGGACACGCATATTTTGAGTTAAGTTTAATGTCTTCGCATGGCACCAAAAAGTAGAGCATTTGAGGCAAGCATTTCTTTCATCTGCTGGTGTTGATTGGGGAATTACAAGTAACATATGCCTGAAATATCCTGCAAGCAATATTACTGCGTTCTCAAATGGTCTGGCATTGCCAAGCAAATCTTACAAGGATCGACTAAGAGCCTCAGGTGATGTTTTGTGTGTCATTTTGCATTCATCTCAAACAACAAGTTTGCATTTCTGCAATATTTTTCCCATACTGGATGTTTTGGAGATATTGAACATTTTACACTTAGGAGAAAAATATGTTTATTTCGAACTAAAATTATTGATGTTATTAGGTTCGTATCAAAAGTTCCTCCCAAAAATAAAAGTCGCCTAATATATGAACGTAGCGTTTCAATAATAAAAAAAAAAGAATTATCGGCAGAAAAATCAGGAGAAAAGCAACGTGTTTACGATGTGTTAAAGACAGCTATGAATTCTCTAACACCAAATTTGTGGTTTTATATATATATATATATATATATATATATATATATATATATATATATATATATACTAGCAAAAGTACCCGCCGTTGACTGGGTTCAAAACCAGCCTACAGAAAATAGACTGATTTATGAAAGTATGATAGGTTATGAAAAGGAAGGGTTGTAAAGAGATAGCTTCGAATTTGGGAGTATCAAAAGCAAAGAAAAATATGATGAAAGGAAAAATAGACAACCCCCATAATTTATTATACCATACCTGTTCACACTGAAACACTTATCACAATATTCTGTGGATCTACATTAAAAAACCTTGTTAAACTTTGTGATATATTTCCATTTTATGGCGGTCAGGCGCGAACGAATACCCCATAATTTATTATACTATACCTGTTCACACTGAAACTTATCACAATATTCTGTGGATCTATATTAAAAAAAAACTTGTTAAATTTTGTTACATATTTCCATTCTATGGAGGTCAGGCGTGAACGAACATCCCATAATTTTATTATACCATATTTCTTCAAACTGAAACGTAATTATCAAAGTATACTTACGCAGATAGATATGAAAAGTCTTTATTAAAGTCTGTGCCTATTTCCATTCTATGGAGGCCAGGCGCGAACGCAGACCCCACAATTTTATTATACCATTCCTATTTAAGTTAAAACATACTTATAAAAGTATTATTATTTACATCTATATCAAAACACTTGTAAACGTTTGTTTTTTAATTTATAAAAATTTTATTTCCATACTTTGGGGACCAGGCGCGTACGCAGCCCCCACAATTTTAATGAATCATCATTATGCCAGATCAAACATACCAATTCCTGTGTTTCGATAAATCTTCTATCATCATATGTGATCAGTTTTCTATAATAGTCAACCATATAGGAGCCTATTCGTGAATAGACACACACACAGACGTTCAGCTTTATATATATATATATATATATATATATATATATATATATATAATCAGAGAAAAAAGAACGTGTTTGTTTTATATTAAAAAACAACGATATTAATGTAATATCGGCGTCAATCGAAGGACAGGAAATTGTTTAATTGTTGTGGTTGTAACTTCCTACAAATTATGTGTTTCATGTTGTCTTTCAAAGTAATTAATGCGAAGAAATTAGAAAATAAATCGGCCGGTCGTATAGGAACTAGTAATAGCACACAAGCACACAATACATGGGAAAATGCCTACTCGATGCAATCGTCGATACATGAATGTATCGACGTATGTCGATACAATAAACGCCTTTTCAGTACAATCGTCGAGAATCCTTCAGCTTAATCAAATATTCAAAGTATATGCGTATGCACATTATCCAAAGCCAAATAAGATCTCTCGACGTAGTTATAAATTGGCTCATACGTATCAACGTTATTATTCTGAACTAGCTGTACCCTGCCACACGTTGGCGCAATGGAAATGTTCCAAAATGAGAAAATGCATGTTTCTTATAGGTTTAATTTCCCATTTAGTATGGGTACACAGTTTTGTTGTTCCATTTTCTTAGCTGATATAGAGATTTTCTAGTTAGGTGACTCTGTAATACGTAACATAAATTTTCCATGAAAAAAAAAACAGTCAGTGTGTAGCTGTAAGCCACATTAATGTAAAGATTGTTCCCTGAGCTTTGTTGATGGTTATTGCAAATGACAATAAAATTGGAAAGTGCAATTTCCCAAAGTGTAATGGTGTATCTGGTGGAATTATAGAAATGCGTGGAATGAAGATATATTCCCCGTGAAAGGTTCTGTTAAGATTGTTCTTTCTTTGATATTGTGTTTTTTTTTACTGCAAGCTATGTGCCATTGCAAAGCTTGGATTGGTTTATATTTCACATGATACTTAGTACGCCAATTTTCAGTTGCAGTACATGCAGTGGCATCCCTGACAAATCTAGCTGTTGGATAATTAAACACTATATCTGCTTCCACAACAGTGTCGATGGATTTGTATGTGACTACCTCACTTGAAATTTTACATTGAATAATAGCGTTTAGTTCATGGATGTCATTCTATTGAGCTGCAAGAATAACTCGTTCACTCAGTCAAGTGGAATTCGTAAATGAATTTTAATATCTAGTAAAGCCTTTTTAACCAACTCTTCTTTTCATGTTATAAAATTACAGAAGTTAAAAGTCAAAGAATTTCGCCCTTAACTCGGATAAGCCGTACCCAATTTCCCACAAATGATGCAAAAATTTCTGTACGGATCGAGCATTCTGCAACTGGACACGCATATTTTGAGTTAAGTTTAATGTCTCCACATAGCACCAAAAAGTAGATTATTTGAGGCAAGCATTTATTTCATCTGCTGGTGTTGATTGATGAATTGCAGGTAACATTTGTCTGAAATCTCCTGCAAGCAATATTACTGCATTCCAAAATGGTCTGGTATTACCATGCTAATCTTGCAAGGACCGACCAAGAGCTTCAAATGATTTTTTGTGTGCCATTGCGCATTCATCGAAAACAATAAGTTTGCATTTTTGCGATATTTTTCCCAATACCGGATGTTTTTGAGATGTTGAACATGAGATTTTGGAAAAATTGAATGTTTAATAGTAGTTTTAAAGTAGAATAAGTAGTTCTTCTACTTGGTAGCAAGGTCGCAGGTATTCCGCTTGCAGCAAGAGCTAAGGTTATGTCATTTTGTCACCAAATCGCTGCCAAAATCAATTCGATTAGAAAGGTTTTACCGGTTACTCCTAGTGCTGTTCAAGGTAGCAGTAATTTCCAAATAACTTCTATTCTCACAGTCAGTAAATTAAGTGACTAAAATAGGATTTATCCATGTTTTGACAATGCCTTATTCACTGTAATTTATTTAGGAGACTAAAATAGGATGAGGGATTAGAGACGGACGGATAGAGAGGAAGATATACCGATAGAAAAGAGAAATTGAGAGAGAAATAGAGAAAGAGAAGGAGATAGAGAGATAGAGAGATTGGAAGATAGACAGAGAGAGGGAAGAGTTAGAAACAGAGAGGGAGCGAGACAGAGGAAAGGAGAGAAGAGGAGAGAGTGAGGGGGAGTTAGAGAGAGAAAGGGGCTCAAAGGAGATGGAGAGGGTGATAAATTGAGAGAGATAGAGGGAGAGATTAATGGAGGGAGATATTAAGAGAGGAAGAGAGAGAGAGAGGGAAGAGAAGCAGAGAGTGAACTACACTTCACCGTTTTTTTCCTCGATCAGTAGAGGAGAAATCCTTCGAGACTGCGACAAATTTTATTTTTGTTATAATCCAGAGTACCCTTTTTTCGGGAGCTAGAGTTTCCACACATTAGAAACCGGCCGGGTTATCTGTACTTTCACCTAACAATTTAATAAACAAAAAGATATTGTAAAACATGACGTCATCAGCCGGCTTAAGCCGAGCGTTGCCGATATACTAATAACAAATCTATGTGAAAAAATTATAAAGTAAAATTTTAAATGTAGAAACAAAGCATCAACAGAAAAAAACAAAAAAACTTACAGTTCATTTGTATTTCTTATTTAATGTTTGCAGAAAATGTCATTTCTTTAAACTATTTTTGCAATAAATAATAGCAAATTTGTTAATTTTTACGACTTGCCCCAACGTATTATAAACACCCCAAACTGCCCATATAAAAAACGGCCTTCGGAATAAACCCCTCAACATCGCCATGTTAAGAACGACTTTCGAGGTTTGGGGGCTGTTTTATCCGAAAGCCGTTTTTAACATGGGGAGGTTATTGTGTTTCTAATACGCTGGGGCAAGTCGTAAAAATTAACCAACAACTTTCTTGTTAAAGTATTTTTTGATAGTTTAGAAAACGTGAAACAAACTTTTTTGTGTATTTTTTTGCAACTATTTAAACAACAAACAAAACTGGTGTATATATATTGTCGAATCCCGGCGAGTAGTTTTTTTTTATATTTTTTTTTGTTATGCCGGGGAGGAACACGTAAAGTAGAGAAAGCAGGAAGGAAAAAAAATTAAGGCAATTTTTTCTATAAAAAAAAACAAACTGGATAAATCGTATACTTATCGCTATGAAAAGTCACTAATGAAAGCACATTCAATATAAACCGGAAGTATTTCTGGTAAGTAGCCTCGTCTGAAATCGGAACCGAAAATAAGCGATGTCGAAAAAAGTTTTTTTAATATGGTAATATTTTTTTACTTTTTAATATTAAAAAACACAGTTGGGTTAAATACAATCATTCTTGAAAATATATAAATATATAAATATATACGAAAAACGGACTTGTAGTTTTCTAGTTTAGTGAAGCCGAACAAACCAGACGTTTCATTTATATATATATATATATATATATATATATATATATATATATATATATATATATAGAGAGAGAGAGAGAGAGAGAGAGAGAGAGAGATAGATAGATAGATAGATAGATAGATAGATAGATATGACTACTTCATTTAATCACAAATTAATATACGAAGATATAATTTTATGCGTAAATTTTCAGTATTTATTCTAACAGTGCTCGATACATAGGTAGAGCTAGGTAGTATGTTATGAAAATATATATGGCAATAAAGCTACACAGAATATTCCGCGTTTCATCCTCGTTAGAATTTGTCAGGCATAAGCCTAATTCTTACGAGGATGAAATGCGGACTATTCTCTGTAGCTTGACTGTCATATATATTTCCTCCGTAACTTACGATATATATATATATATATCATGTCAGGTCATGTTATATGCTACTGGTACCATGTAACCCAGTACTACCTGCCTTATGGTCGGGTCACCGGCGACTAAACTGGTTCCCTCACCAGACTTGTTTGTTGAGGAGGGTGGCTAGTCTCCCTGAATGATTAAAAACAAGGGCGAATGAACCATTTTTTCGGGGTCAACGGCCAACTAGCACCGTATGTGTTTGTGTGTATGTATATGTGGTGGGGTGGAGAGGGCTCCCGTAAGCCGTGGTGGAGGCAACCTTTCTACAAGAAGCAAATCTCTGATTTAAAAAAACAGAAAGCGGGAGACCAGTATCCGCATTAAGCTGGTCTGCAGTTTAACTTGTTGCTGACTATCTTGCTCTTGCTTGTTGCTGGATCTCAACATTTTGAACCGAGAGAAAGATTTAGCTGTCGTACAAAGCTAAGACTCTGTAACATCATCTGTGTACAGATACTCCCTCAGGCATTTGTCTATAAAAATGGTCCTGTGTCGATTGAAGTCATTTTTGGACTCATGGACTTTAAGTGTCTGAGAGAGTAGCACTCGTCTGACAAGACGTTGCAATCATCATTTATATATATATATATATATATATATATATATATATATATATATATATATATATATATATGTGTGTGTGTGTGTGTGTGTGTATATATATATATATATATATATATATATATTAAAAGAATATAAATATTGGCTATTTCTTCGAACCATATGGTTTATTAGAAGATACAGAAGCTTTGATTAGTTGTTGTTTTGCTTTTTAACTGTGATGGAATTTGCATTTGTGCCAAAGATGAGACTTATTATTCAATAATAAAATCTGTCTCAGAAACGTTTGTCAGCATAAATATTTTTGATGGTAAATTACTGGAATTGATTTATTCAGAAATGATTATTTCATTTTTTTCTTTATTTCTCAATTATTACATATGAACTCTGGTTGTCCCAACATCTTAACCATAGAGCGGATTTTAATATCTTCATTATTTCTATTAATCTGTTTTGAGGAGACTGGCCTCATCTTGATTCCATATATCTTTAACGTGAATGTTTTCTTTCTTTGTGTGGAATTCGGTCTAAGCATTTGACTTCTCTCTCTCTATCTTTCCTCTCCCCCCCACACACTATATATATATATATATATATATATATATATATATATATATATATATATATATATATATATATATATATATATATCCAGTATTGCCATGGAAGAAACATTGCTGAACGTAGGATTCAGTAACATACTACTTTAGATACACCGAATATCCTAAGTTGTTATGATTTTCCTGAAAGTTGACCATGTTTTGGATTTTTGGAAGCATAAAACATAGTCATTTTCATCTATGAAATTCAAACAGGGAAATAAAATCTCAAAACTTAAAGGTAAATAACTCATAGGTTAAATTAAAACTATTTCCGTTTTTAAACGCAGCTGATCTTAGTTATAATAATAAATAAAAATAAGTTTAATGTAAATTAAATTAAAAATAAGTTAAATTAAATGTAAATTAAATGAGGAATAAATTAAATACTACATATGATATTTTTTTACAAAGTAGTCACCACTTATCAAAGCCCGGAGGCCACTCGAGGATAAGGGTTAATGGGTGTATAGTAGTCATTGGGAAAATGTTTTAGTAATCGTTAGTTGTGGAAATTTGATGAATTTGGATTACTTAGATGGGGGGGGTATCAAAGACTTGTTCACGTTTGACTTGAAGACGGCCATATTGTAGTCAGTTGGAAAGCAGGGAAACGAAACATGTGTGCAGTGCTAAGAAAAAGTTTTGTTCATGGAATCTACGTTTAGGTTTAGGCACAGATAAAGAGTGGGGGAATTATTGATTGTGGTTTCAGCTAGGCAAGCGTTTTTCGTGAAACACAGGCAAGGGGGGATAGATTGGAGCTCAGACGAGCACTTGCCATGAAAATAACGATAAAGCAGAGACAGGCTCGCAATGTCTCTTCTGTGGGAAAGAGGTTGCAGGGGAAAGAAAAAGGGCATCCCTTATGAGGCTACGAAGTCTATTTTGAACTCTGTCAACGCAGGATAAGTGTTTCTAGCAGATCCTTCTCAGATGTGGCAACAGTACTCCCTCCTTGAATGTACTTGGCTCTT
The DNA here is from genome assembly GCF_053919585.1 of Euprymna scolopes. NCBI lineage: Eukaryota > Metazoa > Mollusca > Cephalopoda > Sepiida > Sepiolidae > Euprymna > Euprymna scolopes. The sequence continues at coordinate 53,651,738 of NC_136507.1, read as the reverse complement.
ATACAGGTAGAGAATTGCACCAGCAGTGAGATATCAATTGGAGCGGTAGACGGACCGCACTATTTTTCCAGCGACCTTGGCAACGGATTTGATGTACGTGTTCCATTTCAGATCAGGAGTAAAGGTCAGACCCAGAAGCTTGTTAAAACATGGAACCTTCATAAAACGAGAGCAATCCATGCATTAAAACTAACCAGCTACATTTTCCCCCATTGCACCACGTGCTCAAGATCAGAGGAGAGAGAATAAGATAGAATTTGGTCATTTACGGCGTTTGATGTGTTAATGTCGTCAGCATAAATGTCTACGAATGATTTTAGGATGTGTTTTGGGATATCATTGATGTAGATCAGGAAGAGAGTTGGGCCCTTGATGGGTCCCCGAGGGACTCCAGCATTAATATTGTTACCTTCTGATGTCTGCCTATCAACCACTACTCTTATGAACCCATCAGAGAGAAACAATTTAATAATTGAGAAGACATTTCCAGCTATACCGTAGCTGGAGATTTTGTAGAGTAGACCTTTATGCCATACATTATCAAAAGCCTTTGATATGTTAGGAGTAATTGCCCTAAAAACGAAGTCTCCATCGAGAGATTCGCTAATTCTATGAGATATAACTGTTAGCACATCTGCTGTTGATCTGGCAGAACAGAAACCATATTGCATATCACAGAGGAGATTATTTTTGCTGAGGTGATTGACTACTTCTCTATTTAACACAGATTCCAGCAACTTACTCATGACGCACGGGAGACTGATTGTTCTGTATTGAGCGGGAGATGACGAATCATCTGAATTTTTAAATATGGAGCATACTGATGAGGGTGTTTAAAATGTTGGCAAGCAATTATTCTTAAGACAACGCTTAAACGGTTTTGTAAGTATGGGAATTAGTTTTTGTTGAAGCTTTTTCGCACTATAATAAGGATGGCGTCAGAGCCAGTTGCTTTACTGGAATCAAGGTTTTTAATTAACTTGGCAACATCACGCACAGATATTTGTATGCTGCATAGCGTGTTTTCAGATACAGGAGGAAATACAGAGAGTTGGCTGCCCTGATCGAATAGGGTAGAATTAACTGTAAAGTTATTGGCAAAAATTTTGGCTTTGTCTGTTGCTGACAAGATTATCTCAGGTTCATTGATAATAATTGGGATAGAGCACACATTTCTATACATGACCCTGTTTGTTATTTGGCAAGACCGGTGGGAACCAAGCCGCTGTCCAGCTACTTTGGACTTGATTGACTGCGCATAAAACTCTCTCGCGTTTTTTATTACTCTTTTACATTGGTTGCTAGCAATCCTGTAAGCGGCTTTAGTCTCAGTACATCTATTACGTTGGAAGCAATGGAAATAGTGATTTCTGTGCGCAATGGCTGTAGCACGTTCTGGATGGAACCATAGCTGGCTGTTACGTCTTTGCTGGATTTTTTTAGAGAGTATGAAGCGGTCTATACTTACACTTAACCATTCCGTCAGGCCTGATATAACAGACACATTCTCTTTAAACATGGAATGCAGCGGTAGATCTGATATAAATGTACGAAAGCTATCCCAGTAAGCCATAGAGTACTGTTATACGATGGAGGGGTATATCGGAGGACTTATTAGATTTTGTTTTTATCTTAAATGAGACAACCGAGTGGTCGGAAATCCCGTTAGAGATAGAACGGAAGATGAACATAGCTCAGAACAAGTTGTGATAAAAAAGTCTAGGAGACTTGCATACTGACCATCTGTGTCTGGCTCGCGAGTGGATTGGTGAACAATCTAAATGAAGTCACAACCTCCCCTCATCATGTCTTGTTTGAGTGGGCTAACCATTCCACATTGTGAACAGTGAAGTCTCCATAGGCGTGAATGTTAGCCAAAGGATAAGTAGACTGGATGTGGTCACTTTTTTCAGATATCCTCTCAAAAATAATAACTCCGCTGTTGTGGAGGCGATAGAGGGCAAACATAAACGCAGTGGTGTGAGCAAGTGCAATCCGGAAGCACATATAGGGAAATTTAGGGTCTTCTCTGGAGATGTCCCTGCCGCATGGAAAACGATCTCTAATGTAGGCATATATTCCGTGCCATGGCGATCTTGGGGGTCCGATTTGGATGTTAAAGTAGAATATCTTTTAATTGCGAACTCATCTAGGGAAATAGTCCGTCCAATGCTAGTTTCGCTTAGGAAGAAAAGGTCTGGTTTGGTCTCCTGTAATTAGATTTCAACCTCCTGTAATTAGATTTCAACCTCATGTAATTAGATTTCAACCTCATGTAATTAGATTTCAACCTCTGAAAAGTTGGAACGTAAACCCCTGATACTGGAGAAGGCGACATGGTAGTGTGGGTTTACGTTAGAAGTTGGAGTTCTGGGTTTAATCGTGTATTTTTTCTAGAGACTTTTCATGATGATGTTTTAGGATTTATGGAATACTTAAAATTTTCAACTTCCAAAGAAAAAAATCAAAAAATTGGGAAAAAATTGCAATTATTTTTTTTTCGCCATCTTTGAATTTTAATGTAAAGTCGCCAACTTTAATTTCCGTATTAATAAATTGCATTAATTTTGATATAGATATTTCATTGTATATTTATATACGTGTGTGTTTGTTTGCATGTATATATATATATATATATATATATATATATATATATATATATATAACGACACGCGCAAGTATTGAATACTTGTTATTTTCTGTCATAACTCTAGTTAATGATCCCCATTTTGTCTCATATTTGGTAAATATCTCGTAAAGTACTTTTAACTAAAAGATGTATGTGGAAAGAAAAACTCATAATTAAATCCATCAATATACATTTTAAATTGAAATGTAAGTAAAAGACCTAAAAACTTAACATCTCGCTCAGCCGTTGCGCGGGCTTTATCAAGAAACTTAACAGCTAAAAGTATCGCATATTGTTATGTGTCACAAGTAATCAACACGTGACCGCGTCTCGTTGACATTCAACAGCCATTGTTGTGAGTTCTCGAGTCACGCCCGACAGCTTATTTATCTATTAGCATTTTTGTTGTTTTTTCTCTTACCACGAGTTTAATTCGGCATATTTTACATAAGGATATGCCGAAAGGGTGTTCTTTTTTTTAATTAATTCACAAATTTAACTGCTTGTTATTAAGCTTTTATCTATCTCGCCCTCTATCACTGCATGTTTTAGCCTCCACCCGATCGACTACTCTTATATTTTTTACCTTTATCGCTCTCGCTTCCGTCATTCTCTCTCCATTTTATTTTATTTACTTCCTTTCCAGGTGGTTAGACACAAGGCAAAGTGTGGATTTGGTAAAAGTGTTTCTGTGGGATGAACTAGATTCGAACTTGGAATATCCAGTTTTCTAGTTCGTGTCGTTAACCACTTAGCCACCGTCATCAGTATGTTTATTAACAGTCCAATGTAATTAAGAAATTAAAAGATTCAAGTAATTGGAATATTCTATTTTAAACACTAGGGAATATCACCCGTAGTAAAAATACTATTAAACATGTAGATGTAGAGGACCCCCCCCCCCCCAGAAAATGAGATATAGTGAGCGAAAAAGGCTAGTTTTGGATTTTGGATTTTTTTTCTTTCATTTGGGGGGGAGGTACCTAGTTGTGCAAAATCAATTTTCCTGATTCAAACAATCCAAGCCGAGCTACATAGATGACCAAACTAGTCACATTTTCTAGCCTTAGTATATTTACGCGTATATCTAGGAGGGATAGTAAACCATTCTATGAAAATAAATTAATATAAAACAAAAAACCTCTCTCAGTCACTCTGTTGATTAAATAAAGAGTTCTATTCGAAATTCCCTACGGATTCCCAAGTTCAACATATCTACATGAGGTTATCTATAATATAAATCTCACCTGTCTGCTTAAATGTATGTATGTATGTATGCATGCCTAAAACTTTCGATAGAGGCGACGGATTTTCACGAGATTGATATCATTTTGAAACTCGACCTCTCGGACGACAAAATCGAAAAATCCGCCCAAAACATTCATTCCTTCACCCTCAACTGGACATTTTTCTACAAGGAGGGTCGTTTTTTCGCCGATATTTTGGAAATAATCCCCTCTTTTCGATTGTCTATCCTTAATTTAAGTCTAGGTCACTTCCGGTTTAGCGATGGACGCAACTGCAAACACGTCACGTTTTTTGTTTTGTTTTTTTCACATTTTTTTTTCATGCTTCGTGGTATGGATTCGAGCCTGCCTGCTTACAACCACATTTATTTAGTCAACACACACCCAGGCTAGCGCATACATAAGACGTATAGCTACGTCTCAAGATCCAAATACTTATTTTTCATGCAAAAAAAAACTTCTTTAGCACGTTAAAATTTCGGTACATTTTTTACAGATCCGTTTCGCTATGCAGAAACAATAGTTTATTATTATTATCAATACTGAAGAAGGTCAGAGGTTATGTCGGCTGAAGCGTTGTGAACATAACATAAAAGATGACAACAGTAGTCGGAATAATACAAATAATGCAAATTATCCTCTTCTATTTCGATTATTCCGAAGCATAATATCGATGAAGGTTGTTTCCTAATAGAGTTAACTTGGGAGGATGATTGGAGGGAATCAATAAAACGAAAGAAAAACTGATACGTTTTATGCGAACGGCATGAAAAACGAGTGGCATGCATTTTGGTATACAATGAGTTTGAATGTTGTAGGTTTATAGGACACTCAGTCATTCCCTTCTTAAACGTAGGCATCGTTGGTTACAGTATGAAAAGTGCTTCTCGCCGTCTTAAAACAACAGCTAAACAGTCATTGAGCTGAATTTGTTCACAACTTAATCAAAGTTAAAAATGCGCGCGACAAATTACTTTTCCCTGCGTATACGTGACATCAAGCAATGATGGCGTAATGTCATCAACGTTCGAAAGTAAACGCGTTTCAATAAGATGACATGGATTTACGAACATGAACAAACGTTGTTTTTATATCCTGTCCGGTAGTAAAAGCCGCTGATGTCACCAGGTATGGCAGTACTGGCTTTGCCATTAAAACTCTGTGACTACTTCTGATGAAGATCGGTTATCGCACGTTCGATGTATAAAAAATGTGATATTTTTGACAATGGGAAAAACGTGTTAACTCATCTGTAATAATAAATTTCACCTCTCTGTTTAAATATATGTATGCATGTATGTATGTATGTATGTATGTATGTATGCATGCATGCATGTGTGTATGTATGTATGTATGTATGTATGTATGCCTAAAACTTTCGACAGAGGCGACGGATTTTCACAAGAATAGTATTGTTTTGAAGCACGACGCTTTGGACAACAAATATCGAAAAAATTAGCTAAAATCATTAATTCCTTCACCCTCAAATGGGCACATTTTTACAAGGAGGGGTCGCTTTTCTCGCCGATATTTTCGAAAGTCGTCCCATCTTTTCGATTGACTAGCCTTAATTTAAACCTTCGCTACTTCCGGTTTGGCGATGAACACGACAAAATGTGTGTGTGTGTGTGTGTGTTTGTATGTCTCGCAAAAACTTTCTATAGAGGCGACGGTTCTTCACGAGATCGGTATCTTTTTTAAGCTCGACCTTTCGGGCGACAAATATCGAAAAAATTGGTCAAAATCATTCATTCCTTAACCCTCAACTGGGCAGTTTTGTACAAGGAGGAGTCGCTTTTTTCGCCGACATTTTAGCAAGTCATCGTCACCGTTGGATTGACTACGCTTAATTTCAACGCTCTTGACTTTCGGTTGCGCGATGGAGACATCGATTAAAACGTTGCGTTTTTCCCCCTCCTTCGCGTTACGGGTTCGAGCCTACCTGCCTACTACCACATTTTTTTAACACCTCTCTTCAACCAAACTGCCTACTGTTGTTTTGATCTTCCCCTAATACTACCACTTTTACCTCCTCCCCCGCGGGGTTCCTTGCTACAGCTCCATACACCCGGGCCACACCGAGTAACCTCCGCTAGTTAGTAAAAAAAAGAATGAAGTTCCTTCCTTGTAAAATCAGTGATATGGATCCCAAGCATATTGAAAAGCTATTCATTTCTTGCAAGAATTATATTTCTGTAATAAATATTGATAGGGAGTTACTTTCCAACCACACTATTGTATGGTTTGGAATAATTTTTTGTTACATATTGTTTTATTGCGTAAAAAATGTTTTGAAACAATATGAATATATATATATTAAAACTGTTTTCATAAAGCTTTCCAAATAAATACGTCGGTACGTATATTCTTATATGCAGCTCTATGTGATGAAATAAGAATGAAACTATTAAACATAACTGTACTTATATATGCATTAGCAACGAAAAAATATGCGAACAGTGGGAGCATAATTTTGTTGCTAATACATATGACGAAAGAACATATTATATATTAGGTCTCTTTATAAAATGTTATAGTTTGTGTGTGTGTGTGTGTGTGCTATGTACAGGAATAGATAATGTCTGGGAGGAGTGTCTCATAACAACAGAAAATGTACTAGAATACCCTCCCCGCCCCCACAAAAAAAAAGTAGTGGTAATGCCCAAGATGAGGGTATACTGACAAAAGAACAGATACTCTTCCCAAAAGAAGATAATGCTGGGGAGAATAATATCATGATCACAGAATCACTAACACCCACCTAAAAAATGGAGGAGGTAATGCCTGGGAGAATTATATTGTGACCACAAAACATATACTACAGGGAATATAGTATTGTGCTGACATCGTAGACATGATCTTTCAATATATCTATATAATGTTTGTAGTTTCTTTCTGTTTGTCTGTCCCCTATTTTTTTTTCCTAGTAAAATTTAACATGGAATACAATCGTATCATTTTTGTAAAAATAGCTTTTATGATGAAATTGTGAGCCTTTTCGGCAATGTTTTATTTTATCTTTATTGCTGGAAATTTGAAAACGATAAAAATTTATAAAAAAATATACGGAATAAAATGATAACATGACGTCTATAGCTGGGATCAGGAGCTTACATGGATTCTTCATTCATTCCTGGACAACGTTGGGTGTGTTTGCTTGTAGATTATAATCAAACAGGCGTATGTGAAAAAGAAAAAGAAAAAGAAAAAAGGGGGAAAATAGGGAGTAACAAAAAAAAGCCCCCCCAGCAATAAAACTAATATTCTTACCTTTGATGAAATAAGAACATTTGACCTAGTTATTAGTGCCAATTGTTTTGTTCGGTTTTATTTGGAAAACTTTTTATTATTATTTGTGTGTGTGTGTGTGTGTGTGTGTGTGTGTGTGTGTGTGTGTGTGTGTGTGTGTGTGTGTGTGTGTGTGCGCGTGTGTGTATGTGCGTGTGTGTGTATGTGTGCGTGTGTGTTTTCATTTAGTTTTGTTTGTATTTTTTGTTCACCTTTCTGAATGCGAAGAGCCTAACGATTGGGGCGTATCTATGTAAACACTAATCAGTTAAAAGATGTTAATTACTGAGTAGTAGTCACTAAACAGCCATCATGTATGATACTGCCAACTAATTAAATAAATACCTGCTTTTGTGTATATACACACACAAACACACACACACACATACAGACTATAACATTTTATAAAGAGACCTAATATATAATAATGTATCGACTAGGGGGGATGGGGCGTTTTTGCCCTGGGTGTAAAATACGCTTAAATGTGATATTTTAATTTTTCCAGATTTCGTATATATTATTAAAGAGTCATGATTTCAAAAGTAAAAAAAAAGTATTTAGGCGCCATCAGCTAGAATCGAAACCGAAACTGCAGCATTCAAAGCTGGTGACGTTACCACTATATCAACGTGACACGCATATAAACCAAATTAAATTATAAATTAAATATAAACTAAGATGAATGTACAAAGTGTTTAACGATTTTTCAATTTTACCCGCCCCTCCCCCCCCAAAAAAAAAATTTTTTTTAACCAGCTAAAGACCCATAAAAGAACAGCCCGTAAAAATCCAATCATTTGAGGCCCATAGCGCGGCTCTGCGACTTTTAATTTCGGATGAGATAGAGTTTGCAAATATGGTGACAGACAGACAGACCAACAGACAAACCGACAGACAGACAGACCGACAGACAGAAAAACATATTGCCGTTTATATGTTAGATATTTACTTCAACAGTAGAACTAAATATCACCAAGCTGCCATTTTAGCCTAATGATTCTCTAGAGGAAATGTCGATTGTACACTGGTAGTCGCATATTCCTAACACAAGTCATCACGAGTCATCACGCAAATTTAAATGTCTATCAGGTCAGTGATAATAGTTAGTCGCATTAGTTTATCTAGAGACTACGTTGATCTTGAGGTTAGTCATCTACTAAAGAAGTTTTTATGGTGAGCTTGTGCTTGGTAGTCTGACTCAGGCACAAGCAAAATAATCAATGTCTGTCGGCAGAATACTTTGAAGAAACGGAAATCTTGGAAGCTTGAATATGAGGATGCAAGTTCACAGAGGATAACGCTTAAAGAGAACCGGTGATGACTTTGAGACTTGAGTTCAGCATTTTGATTTGAAGCATACTATGCGGCATTCACACTAGGCGGGTTGAATCGACTTCCTCCGAAGAAGGGAGTGTCAAGGGAATATTAAATTCTCAAGCGGTTCCAAGTCGCATGCATATCCCGGCCAAGGAAGATGATGACGTTAGGTTTTTGTTTTGCAGTTCTTATAAAAAGGGGTATCAACGTCCTCCTACAAACAGCGTCTGGTATTTCCAAATAAACACAAATCTGGTACTAACCCGTTTTAACATTACTTAACTTCGGTGATCTAACAAAAATCGGTGTGTCAACGCCATTATACCGAATCATATTGAACAAAAGCTTCATAGATCAGTCATGGCAAAGGTGGTGCACATTTATAATCTCTTCCTATGTAAACTTTGTAGCCGTTGATATTTAATAAATGCCGGGATAACCTTTCATATAAAGTTTCATGTAAAAAACTGAGAAATTCCGGCGCTATCTACTAAACTCCAGCGCTTGTTGCATCGCCTCACTGTTGCATCCTTGCACTTGTTTTACAAATATTTGCTCCAATGAATTTATTGCACTAGTACAATCTCACTGCAGGGATCCATAGATGCCGTAAAATGTTTTATATTTAGATTTTTCCTTGGATTGCTTGTCTTTGTAAATTTTTCTTGTCCACTCTATCTTGTGTGTGTGAATATATATATATATATATATATATATATATATATATATATATATATATATATATATATAGTAAGTTATAAAATATATACGCATATATAACTTACTACCAAGCTCTACCTACGTATTGAGCACTGTTGAAGTAAATACTTAAAGTTTACGCATAAATTTATACTTTCGTATATTAATTTATGTGATTAAATGAAGTAGTCACATATATATATATATATATATATATATATATATATATATATATATATATATATATATTGTCGTATTGTTTTTTCTTTAATATAATTATCCACTGACACGTGTTTCGGCGTCTACGACTCATTAGAGTGGCTGAATCTAGCAAGATTTGAAATCAGGATCCCGTGATAAGAAGCCTAAATCTCTACTACTGGGCTATCTCACACGACTGCCTGGATGTATCACGTTTTTTATGTAGATGTTGTTTATTTGTTTTTGTTTGCGGTACTGTAGGGAAATAGAGAAGGCCACCGTAAAAAACAGGCTCGTGTCTGTCTGTCGTGCGGGCTGAGAAAGAAAAACGAACAGATCCAAGATGGCGACCATGGTCTTTTAATGTCCACGGTTTCGAACAGTTATAGAAAAATCGCGTCTTACACGTGATTTTGAGGTATGCCCAGGCACCATAAAAGCAGGTTGTTGGAGGAGTGGGGAAAAGCGTTCAGACCTGTGTAAAGTGAACATCGTCAGACTTTTCCAATCTTGTTTACATTGGACTTGAAGGCAACGATATTGTAGTCGATCAAGAAGCAAACCAGCAGAACAGTGTTTCATAGGCGGGCAGTTCTAAGAAAGATATGAAGTGTCCAAATCTGTGTAGAGTGAACATTGTTGTGCGACTCAGACTTTTCCGAGTCAAGCTATTTCGGCTTTTTTTATACGTTATGGCAGGATCGACCTAAAACTGATTCCAGAGTTCGACAGCTCCCCTGGCCGCTCTGTAGTCGAGTGGTGGGAAAAGGCTGCGCGTGTCTGCAGGCTATGCCAAATAAAAGATCCAGCACTAGTCATCCCACTGAGGCTCACCAAAGGAGCGTACACTGTCTATCAGCAGTTCGGAGATGAACCTGGCCTGGAGGAGGTTAGACAGCCACTATACGCAGCCTTTGCTATAAACCCCTTAGTCGCCTCAAATGAGATGGTTGATCTGTACCTGGCCGATTTAAGAATATTGGCCGCACTTCGGTGGAGTGAAAAACCAAATATGACAATGCACCTTCCTGGCCGGACAATGTCAGCCGACTGCTGCGAGCATCGTCAAGGCCCAGTGAGCTGGGGCTGGACGAGTTGCTGACCAGAGCTTGGAATATTCTAAAAGACAATGTGGAGCCAGTTTCAGCAGCCACGGAAGTATCCGCACTGCCAACAGAACGAAGTGTTATAAATGTTGCGGACCAAATCATTTTTACAGAGACTGCTGAAGCAGTGTGAAGATGCATGTGTTGCTACCGGTGCAATATATTAGACCACATAGTGAGAAGTTGTCCGGGAAATGAGGAAGAAGAGTAAGCTATAGCGCCAGTATTCTCCCCAGATCGTTGCTAAACAAGGCGCTACTGGCGGTGAGCATGCGCATCAATGGGCGTGAACGCTTCGTACTCGTAGACACCAGGTGCACACAGACTCTCATGCACAAGGTATGGTGTAATACGTGGGACGAGATGAGGGTCTCAGTGCTGACGGTTGGGGAGAGGCTGTCTAGCCTCTTGTGGAGTAAGCATCATCCATGTGAGTATCAACGATGGGCCCTCAGTATCCGTGCGAACCCTGGCTATAGACGATGAGCTGGTTGGTTACGACCTGCTCTTAGGAATGAATGCTATCAAAGAATTGGGTGGCATCCGGATTGAGGATGAGGGTAGGCCATTGTTCACTGAAGGAGATCTCATTTTGCGGTTCCAATGTGCAAACGTACCAAGAGGAAATGGGGTCATTGAGCGGAACTACAGGACTGTCAAAACCATCACAGCCAGGACGGGCTGCACAGTGTCTGAAATGGTCTACCTGTACAACGTGACCCTGAAGGATGATATCTCATCCTCCACAGTGCCGGCCGAAGCATTGTACAAGTATCACGTCAGGGTAAAAGGCATAGAGACCAACCCGTTGCCCGAACTGGAAACAACCAGAGATAGGCTAAAGAAAGGGGATGTCGTCTGGATTAAAAACCTGTGCGACAAATGTACAACATTGTGCGGAATCGGGCACATCATTGAGGTTATCAGCACACAGGCAGTGTGAGTCGACGACGTACCCCATCACGTTAGAGATCCACAGTTGGTAACGCAGTTGCAACCACTCCTGGACGACACAAGCGAATCAGAGTCGGAGATCAGTGAGGCTTCGCTCTGGTTCGCACCAGCTTTATCTGAAAGTGACTCAGACATCGGTAGCCTCCCAGTGGACACAATTTTTTTCGACCCACAGACTGCAGACAAGAGCGCAAGCAAAGATGAGACATGCGTCATCCCTCCACTTCGAAGAAGTACCCGGCGGAGGCGACAGCCACCTCTGTAACATTGCTGTGACCATGAGATCAGGGGTGGGGGAGTGTGGGGAAAATAGAGAAGGCTTACCATTAAAACGTGCTCATTTCTGTCTCTCATGCAGGCTGAGAAGGAAAAACAAAACGTTGGCGACCATGGTCTTTAAATCTTCACGTTCTCGAACAGTTATAGAAAAATTGCGTCTCACACATGATTTTGAGGTGCGCGCGGGCTCCATAAAAGCAGGTTGCTGAGGGGGAGTGGGGAAAAGCGTTCAGACCTGTGTAGAG
>NC_136507.1:53622273-53634773 GCF_053919585.1 Euprymna scolopes | reverse complement strand
CTGGGAAGGTTGTGTACCTTCCGACTGTCGTAGCACGTTCGCACCAGGCATTATCTAACAGAAAGAAACGAAAAGAAACGGAGAGGGTATTCATTTCCTACGACTACATCAAATCAACAGTGGTTGGGAGGGTTAAATAACTTTCTTCCCCTCTCTTTTTCTCTCTGTAGTAGATATTGTGATAAACAGAATTTTCACAGACAGTAGGGAGTGTGCAAGGAAGAGCCGAAGCCCCCCCCCTCGCATTATACAACAATTGCGTCATATCTGGTCAATGGTTATAACCTAATACAAATTGACGATGAGCCGTGGTCTGGATAGAAGTGCCAATATTACACAGCAATCAGCTTTTTTTCAACTACCTCTACATGCTCCCTGAGTGTGCTACTTAGTTTCAGCTCGTCCAGCCTTCCTTTCTCTGTCCCCCTTCTTTCTCTCTGTACAGTTCCTTATGTGATTGTCTTTGCATGGCTGGAGTAACGTGTGTAGTACCATGTCATTTTCCTTCGGTTAACAGTAATCAGTAGATCTTTATATGGTCCGATACAAAGTCTATATATAATACTGAAACTAAAAGTGTTGCTTGAATTGTTTAAATAGCAGCCGGGTGGAATATGAGGAAAGGGAATAGAAAGAATATAATTGGTGGGAGTAGAAAATAGAAGTAGTAGTATCAGCTTAATAATGTAAAGGAGAATAAGAGGTCGATGTGAATAAATAAAAGACGTAAATAAAGAAGAAAATATAAAGATATAAGTAATGTCAATAATAGCAGCAGCAGAGTAAATAGAATAATGTGAATAAATAATAAGATAAATGAAAAAGAAAACGAAAATATGAGTAGAAAAAATGAAAATGGAAGCGTTTTTAACGGTGAAACAATGTGTTTTCTGTGTATCTTTGCAATGTTTAATTGATATTTTCTCTCTCTCTCTCTCTCTCTCTCTCTCTCTCTCTCTCTATCTCTCTATCCATCTATCGCTCTTTGCCAATGTTTTATAGGAGGAGAATTTTTTTTAAACTAAAAAACCACAGAACGTTATAAAAATGCTAAAACAGTTTGAGGTCTGCGAGTAGACGGGCAACGCTGAGGCTTGTTTTTGTATTAACTAAAACATGTCATTTTTATAATCAGCATAAACAAGTGTCACGAGAAAAATCGGACATGATGCAGAAGTGATCACCCCCCCCCCTCTCCCTCTCTCTCTCTCTCTCTCTCTCTAAATTCATTTTGAATATTTATTGGCCAAACACTCCCACCCCATCCCATTGCTATCGAGACATTCAGCAAAGAAATATCTACGCGTTAACCATAGAAGAAAGCGTTAGACACCCCACCGCCATCCTCTCACCAAATCATTCGTCAAAAACACGTGCCACGGTCACAACGAGAATCCATCCAGACACCACACCTCGACCCCAAACGAAGCAGCATGCGGCAAAAGAAGAAGAAAGAAAAAATATTTTTGGCGGGATTGACGTCGGACGCGCAAAAGGTAGTTTTCAAAAAGAAATGGAGCTAGTCACATCGTCGAACGAATGTCGATAATAAAAATGCGACAGACACCAACCAACATGACTCGCTTGATAGCTTGGAAATTCACTCGATTTAATCCTCATTGCTGGAGCCGAAAAGGGAATACAGAAAAACTATGAAAACACCTTGGCTCAAAAACATCGGGAGGAGACATATCCCCGAGTGGAACAGACGCGTTGAATAGCAGCAACGCGACTTACGCGGTGAAATGGCGTTTCTCTCAACTGAACCTTATCCCTGGGGTCGAAAAGGGAATTCATCAGAACTGCGAAATCACCTTGGTTCGAAACATGGGAAAGATACAACCGAACGTCGGTGGTTGAGAAAACAAGCAAGAAAGAAATAGGATGGAAGACGAGTGAACAAGTGAACTTCGAAGGATGACGACTTGCGCGTCGGTGAAATGGAACTGCCTCCATTTATAACATCAGAATATTGAATTTTGTCGGATACCCAATCATCGGTAGAATGCATGTCCTCGCAGTTAAGTACTATTCAATATCCCCCCATCTCACAAATGTTGACTTGTTGAACTGAACTGTTTTTATTTTTATTTTGAAAGATGTCTACTGCCTCAACCATTTTCCATACAAAAACCATTTTCCATACAAAAAAAAAATATATATATAAAGAAAAGGGAAGAAAAGAGGCCATGCTCATTTGAACAGTTTTCTTAAGTGTTGTCCCCCCCCCCATCTTTTTTGGACACTGTCTGCATGTTTCTCATTATTACTATCCTTTTGATATTTTATCTTGATTTTTGAATTTTTAACGCTCAATAAATGACATGCGTATAATATATATACATCCGTGTTGTTCCGTTATTCATTGCCTGGTATTTCATCAACCGTGAATCTTATATAAAAACATTCCACGATGAAAGTACTGTCCAGAACCTGGGTAAGTGCTACTGGGTTGTAACAATTTTTCAGCCGGCATGTACATCTATTATTTTTTTTATTTTACGATATGTTTCGGGGATAAACTCCCCTTTTGGAATTTTTCAACCAGGATGTATCGTCACACAAGAGAATTGTATTTCTTACCAAAGTTTAACAACAATGACTTCATTATTTGACGCATTTTCTTTCTCTAAATGATGTTTGCACATCGAATCCTTATTATTTCCGTTACTATTTCCGTCATTTGGTTCGTATATAGTCTTGCTGTTCGCTTTTTCTTTAGCCTTGACCTTGAGAGTCGAAGGGTCGGTTAAGCCGCTATTGCTTGTTTTCCTTTCTTTAAGTTACGAATGAGTACGAAGTAATTTCGAAAATACAAAATTATTTTGCTTCAGTTTTTGGAAGGTAATTTTTGTTTTTGTCAATTTTATATTAAAAACGCAGTTATAAACAAACAAACTGTTTTACCAGTTGTAAAAAAAATCATATAAATTTTGGAGACGTTTTAGATACTATTTTCATGACATCTTCTTCGGACTTTCGTTTGTGTCAGTATTTTGTACTACACTGAGAGATAACATACAGACAGACATACGCTACCTATCCGCTTCTTATCTTTATTGCTTTATTGAATTAAATTATTTTAATCGAATAAAACAAATCATGGCAAATACTCAACTGAGTTTCAATCTATGTCCCCCTACAAAACATTCACAACAAATATTTGTTTAGCTACAAACACAGTCAACAATTCCTTCTACTTTCCATATGTGCCTCAAACTAAGCACAAATTCTATGAACAAAGTTTGTTCTTAGAACTGCCCACCCGTAAAACTCTATACCGCGAGGCTGCTTTCCAGATGAGTCCAACATGGTTGTTTGTAAGTCCAACGTGAACAAGTTCTTGTTGAGCCATCCTCTTAAATAACCAAATTCTACCCAATTTTCACCATTACCAATCATTACGGTGTTGTCTCACAGACATCCTGATACTCATTAACCTCAATTGTCTTATCCTCGAGTACCTTTCAGGCCTTGATAAACAGCGACTCCCATGTTAAAAAAGAGTATTATGTACTGGGATTAATTTGATATTCTTC
Source organism: Euprymna scolopes (assembly GCF_053919585.1). Classification (NCBI taxonomy): domain Eukaryota; kingdom Metazoa; phylum Mollusca; class Cephalopoda; order Sepiida; family Sepiolidae; genus Euprymna; species Euprymna scolopes. The sequence continues at coordinate 53,631,234 of NC_136507.1, read as the reverse complement.
TTTGGACTTTCGTTTGTGTCACTATTTTTTACTACACTGAGTTTGTCAGCCGAGTGTGAACCAATCCAGGTCAGCCAATCAGATGTGAACCAACTCGGGTCTGTCAATCGGATGTTGCCCGATCCGGGTTTTGCCAATCGAGTTTGAACTAACCTGGGTCTGTCAATCGGATATGGACCGACCCGGGGCTCCCAATCTGATTTGCATCAACCCGGATTTGCCAATCGAGTTAGGACAAATCCAGGTCTGTCAATAGGATATTGACCAATTGAGTTTGTCAATCGGGTTTAGACCAAACCGTATCTGTCTTGTGCTTGAACCAAACCGGATCTGCCAGTCGGGTTTGATCCAACCCAGATCTGCCAATCAAGTATAAACCAGTCCAGCTTTTAAAATCGGATTTGGACCGACCTGGGGTGGCCAATCGGGCTTGTGCTAACTCGGATCTGCCAACCAGGTTTGCCAATCGTCTTTGAACCAATTTGGGGCTGCCAATCGAGTTTGGACCAACTCAGGTCTGCAAATTGACTCTACTATTCGTCATGCCTAATGATAACATTTGTTGCTTGATCCCTTTTGGATCATCGTTTAGAATTTCTTTTAAAAAAAAGATGAAAGAAATCGCATAAGACCAGATAAGAACATTTGCCCAATTGTAACTTGTAAAAAGAAGTGGAATAAAAATAAAGTCTACGATAAATGTTCAAGCTACAAAACGAATAAAAACTCAGCCTTACGGATGCAACTATTAAATAGTGTTCTCTATTTCAATATAATGTGTATATCACTGACTATGTTTCCTTTAAACCAAGCTTACAGATGATTATTTACTTTAGTTTTTTTTTTCTTCACATCTGTATCTACACGGCGTTTTCCGGGATACGATGAATTCATTTCACTTTTTAATTTTAGTTTTTGATTCATTTTAAACCTATATAAAAATTAAATGCAATTTTTGTTAGAATTAAAGTACAACAATGATTTTAAATTACAATAGAAAAATGCGTGCATGAAAGTAATATGGTTAAGCTTAAACATGGAAAAGTAAAGGACTAGTTGTTAAAACTGGAAAAGAAAAGGACAAGATATTCTACTAAAAAAAATATAATAAATTTATAACTTAAAATATTGCAACATTAGGAATGGATTATGTAATGTTATAAATTGAATTAAAAAAAAATATTAATCCGATTCTCTCTCCTCTGATCTTCAGCACGTGGTACAATGGGGGAAGGAATGGCTGGTTACTTTTAATGCATCTAAAACTAAGCTTCTATCTTTACATCATCAACGCTCTGATCCCCATCTGACATCAATTGAAATGAATGGCTCTCGTTTTGGGGAGGCCTCATGTTTTGACAAGCTTCTGAGCTTGACTTTTACTCCTGATCTGAAACGGAACACGTACATCAAATCCGTTGCCAAAGCCGCTGGAAAAATGGTGGGATCCTTCTATCGATCCAGTAGATATCTCACTGCTATATAAGACCCAAGTTCATCCAAGGATGGAGTACTGTTGCCACATCTGGACAGGAGCTGCTAGAAAGGACTTATCCTGCCTTCATAAAGTTCAAAATAGACCTCGTAACCTCGTAGGAGATGTTCTTTTCTCTTCCCTGCAACCTCTATCTCACAGAAGAGATGTAGCGAGTTTGTCTTTGCTTTATCATTATTTTTATGGCAAGTGCTGGACTGAGCTTCAATCTATGGTCACCCACCTTCGCCAAACTTTCACAAGAAACACTTGTCTAGCTGAAAACACTATCAATAATTCCTCCAACTCTTTATCTGTACCTAAACCTAAACGCAGATTCTATGAACAATGCTTCTTTCTTAGAACTGCACGCCCGTAGACTGTCTTCCGTTTTCCCGCTTTCCAGCTGACTACAATATGCTTGTCTTCAAGTCCAATGTAAACAAGTTCTTGATAAGCCCTTCCACTTAAGTTAACAACTTTACTGAATTCCCATTACTGACACTTACTATATTGTCCAATTGACTAATGTACACTCTTTAACCCTTATCCTCGAGTGACCCCTGGGCCTTGATAAATTGTGATGCCTATGTAAAAAAATGCTGCAATATTTTAAGTTATACATTTATTATATTTTTACTAGAATATCTTGTCCTTTTCTTTTTCAGTTTTAACAACTAGTTCCTTATTTTTCCATATTTAAACTTAATCATATTACTTTTCATGCTCGCATTTTTCTATTGTAATCCATGTTTTTTTCCGGGCTTCCAGTGAACTCACTTGTTCTTTGTTTAATTTCAGTCTTATTTTTTTGCCCCCATAAGCGTAACATACACATGTAATACCAATGTATGACACTCGTCTGCTTTCAATAAAATTCCCCAATTATCTCCCTTTCATTCTTTCATTCTTTCTGTTTCACTTGTTACTTCTCTTTTCTCGAGAGCGGTGAATTGGTAGCAACAGTAGTCGCTGAATCGACGTGGTTGCTATGGAAACCAGTCATAAAAAACGTCGCTCGTGTCCCGTTTTTTACGATTTTGAACACCAGTAAATTCATCATACGTTTTGTTTTTACTAAAAAAAAATTTTTCACAATATAGCTGAGAAAGTGATCTATAAACTGTAATAATTGTTTGAAATTTGGTTGAAAAAAGAGTGAGCGGTGAAGCTTTAAAGTAGTTTTAAATAACTAAAACTGCCACTTAACCATATATTCAAATACGGTAGTGTTTGAATGGTATTACATTTTTCCATATCTTTGCATTCACCTTGATGCCAACAAAATGTTAACAAAATGCCTACCTCTGTCTGTAGAGACAATGGATATCATCTCAATTGATATCCTCTGTCTACGCGGTTTATCATGAAGCGATGGTTGGAGATTAAAAAATAAAAACTAGTCGCACGAAATATAAGTAATGCACACCCTCAAAACAGTTGTCTAATACTCCCTTTTTTACTATAGAGCCACCGCTTATCAAGGACTGGGAGCCATTCAAGGATAATGGTTAATGAGTGTCCGGTAAGACAACACCGTGGTGATCGGTGATGGTAAAACTTGGATAGAAATTAATTATTTAAGAGAACGGCTCAGCAATAACTTGTTTACGTTGGTCTTAAAAACGATCATGGTATAGTCAGCTGGGAAGTAGTTCCACAGTATTGTGTTCCACATATTAACAGTTCTGAGAAGAAAGCGTTGCTCATGCAACTTTCATTTAGTTTTAGGCACAGATAGAAAGTAAGGGAAATTGCAAACCGTGATTTTAGCTAGGCGAGATTATATACAGATGAAAGCTGTTCTCTGGAGTAGAGATATGCAGAGAGTTATCGGCCTTTCGTATGTTAAGGCGAATCGGTCGACAGTACAGCTTGTGTGGATGACAGCAAAAGTCTCGATGTGGCGCTAAGGCGAAACAATCATTGAGAAGCCGATTGATTTTCCACTTAATGGAGTTGTATATTACTATTAGATTGCTTCGTATGCATCACTGTTTCAGTATAGACTGCCGCAGAAGCTGCTCCTTATAAAGGACCATTAATATAATTGATATATCCCTATCTCTATAATTTTATGAATGCAACTCTGTGTGTTTTTTTTGTGAGTTTGTTCCCTACAGACTCCGAAACGGCTGAACAGATTTCTTTAAAATTTATTGAAGTTTAGTGTATAAGTCTGGGAGTGATCTTAGTAAAGTTTTCTCTCAGAATACCCCGATAATTACCGATAATCGAAACCGTTAATTTAATTCATCTATCATCGGTAAATCCATTTTTTCATGTTGTCGCTAAAACTAATAGAACAACGGGCCGTGAACATTCTACTAAGGGTAGATTGATAGCGTTTTTTTTTTTTTTTTTTTTTTTTTTTTGCATGACGTGGTCTGTAGGTTCAATCCTCGCACGTAAATTTTTTAATGTTTTTTCGTATACTGGAAAGAAGTTTTTATAAAATAATTTTATAAAAGTACATTAGGTTCTCTACAGTGCAATATAGAATAACATATATTTTGGACTAAGTTACTGCATGGAGGCATGTGAAGCTTCCTCCCGAGCGATTTTACGGATTTCGATGACAATAAAAATATAGGAGTGTGAAATATTCGTTGATCATCATTCAATCCTGGGCAACGTTGGGTCTTCCTGCTAGTAATTAATATATCTGGTATAAGCAATTAAAAATTAAAACCTGCAGAATATTTTCTTTCCCGTCGCTTAACTTTTGTAATTATAAAATGAGGTCGCTTCATTGTTTCGTTATGATTACGTTAGAGAAATTTTTGTGATAAAATAATTTATTATTCATGATTTTTTTCTTTTCAAAATTGAATCGATCATTGTGCTCGACCTTCTGCCAATCACCTGCAAACTTTCTGATTTGATCAAAGTACCAATCCTTTGATTTTAAATCGAAAGATTCGTGACAAATTTCTTTGATTTATCGACTCAAATCGGCGACTCTTCGTAAACTGCTTCACAGATCAGAACAGATTGGAGCAACTCCAAGAGTATAGGGTGGATGAGGCAATATTTTGTACACCATCTCATCCTTCCATCTTGTTGTTTATCTGGCGGTATACGAATTCACACATGTCTTATTTCAACACAGTTATGTTTTGAACAGCTTATTATAGACGCGATTTGTTCGTAGTTAAGCGTTGATAGCGCGACCGTTCGACGCAATTTCAAAATGCAATGTTCTTTCGAAGTTCCATCAAATAAAAATCGAAAGCTTTTTTTCAAATTATTTAAACAAACAGCACAAAAGTTTTCCTCGGCCCACTTTTTTAATTATTTCGACAAAAAAATATTCGCATAACTATCGAATAAGCAGCAATTTTTTTCCTTTACTTACTTTATAAATGTTTTTAATTCATTTCACGGCGTTTCAATATATTATATGTTTCAAGTAAAATAATCACCTTAGAGTTCATGTTTATAAATTACTTCTTTTTTTTCATTTATTTTTCAAATTATTATACAAATTGGACACGAAATTCTCACATTATTCTTTGAAAAATAAAAAAGAATGAAAAATTACTGTTTAACTTTTAGTTGGCCTTCGGTTTTGTATATACGTTTAACGTAAACATCATTCTCATTTCCGAAAGTTTTAACAGTAATTTTTGCATAAAGAATGATCGCAAAATAATGTACAGAGATAATTTGACATTCAACTAAAATAGAAAATTGAATTCTGTACTCGTATAACCCCGCGGAGCCATTAACTTAGCCAGTATATATGCTCTGAAGCCGAAAACATAACTTCATTGAGCTTGTTTCATTGAAACTATTTGGGCAATATTATAAGGAATATATATATATATATATATATATATATATATATATATATACTCATTCTCAATCTATAGACTAAATAGAATTACTACTGTTGTGATATTCCCTTTCTTTTATAATTACTATATCTTTATTCTGTTCATCTTTATTACATTTCAATAAACACAAATATATATATATATATATATATATATATATATATATATATATATATATATATATATATATCGTTACTTATAGTGTTATTTTCTTTCCCATTGTCTTGTTTAAACGATGTTAGGTGATTACGATATCTGTCCTTAAAGTAAGTTCCGATGCTCCCAAGATATACTTTAGTTTCATCATTTGTTATAACTTCACATTTGTATACTACATTTGAGGTTCAACAGTCCCCCCCCCAGTGGATATCCAGTAGAGTTCCGGCAGTTACATTCTTTTGCGTTGTTAGATTCATTTTCGGTCTTATCTCTATTTTTCAAAAATTTGTTTCATTTTGTGTTGGAGATACATTGAGCTTTACTTGAAATTAACGGCGGTTTAGTTTTTATTATAACAGTCTCAACCAGTTAAACTAAAACGGTATGCAATGAAATTAACAATATTTCAATATTTCATCTCTCTCTCTCTCTATATATATATATATATATATATATATATATATATATATATATATATAAAGAAGATAAGAAAGATAAATGGATAAACAAAATTTCTTTTGTTTTTCTCTCTTCATATATATATATATATATATATATATATATATATATATATATATATATATATATATATATATATATGAAGAGAGAAAAACAAAAGAAATTTTGTTTATCCATTTATCTTTCTAATAATATCTATGGTAAGTACTAATTCACACAGCCAAATGTTCTGATATAAAGAAAAGTTTGACACAAATCTATGTATGCATGTGTATGCATGTGTATGCATGTAGTATATCTAGTTGTCACTATGACAGTCATTTGTGAAGGATACATAAAACAATATGTTTTCTATAAGTCAATATTTATTTCAAGGAAAAATGCTATTTTATTCAGATGATTGAAAATGTACATTTAAAATTCGTGGTTTCACAGCAGCAGAATTTACTTTTTTTTTTACATATAGGTCACCATTTATTAAGGCCCTGAGACCACTCCAGGATAAGAATTTAATGAGTATATAGTAGGCAATGAGACAATATCGTAGTAATCGTTAATAGTGGAAATTTGGTAAATTGGATTACTTAAGAAGACGGCTTATTCAGAACTTGTTTACATTGGACTTGAAGACAACCATATTGTAATCATCTGGAAAGCAGACAAACAGAAGACAGTTCCACAGGTTTGCAGTTCTAAGAAAGAAATTTTGTTCATGGAATCTACGTTTAGGTTTAGGCACATATATAGAGTGGGGAAAATTATTGATTGTGGTTTCAGATAGACGAGTGTTTTTCGTGAAAGTTTGGCGAGGGGGGCCATAGATTGGAGCTCAGACGAGCACTTTCCATTTAAATAACGATCAAGCAGAGACAGGCTCGCAACGTCTCTTCTGTGAGTAAGAGGTTGCAGGGAAGAAAAAAGGGCATCCCCCACTAGGCTACGAAGTCTATAATGAACTCTGTGAAGGCAGCTCCTACCCAGATGTGGATACAGTACTCCATCATTGAACGTACGTGGCTTTTATATAGGTAGAGAATTGCATCAGCAGTGAGATATCTGCTTGAGCGGTAAAAGGATTCTGCCATTTTTCCAGCGACCTTGGATGCACGTGTTCCATTTCAGATCGGCAGTAAAGGTCAGATCCAGAAGCCTCCCTAACATGGAGCCTCCCTAAGACGAGAGCCATTCATTTCAATTGATGCCAGACAATGATCAGAATGTTGCTGATGGAAAGATAGAAGCTTAGTTTAAGATTCATAAAAATTAACCAGCCATCTCTTTCCCCATAGCACCACGTGCTCAAGATCAAAGGAGAGTGAATCATAGAGAACTTGAGTCATTTACGGCCTTTGAAGTGTTGCCATAGATAGTCGTGTTGTCAGCATAAATGTTTACGAATAATCTAAGAATGTGATTTGGGAGATCATTGATGTAGATCAGGAAGAGGGTTGGATCCAGGATGGACCCCTGAGGGACTCCAGCATTAATACTGTGAGCTTCTGATTTCTGCCCATTAACCACTACTTTTATGGACCTATCAGAGAGGAACGATTTAATAATTGAGAAGACATTTATACCGTAGCTGGAGATCTTGTGTAGTAGACCTTTATACCATACCCTATCAAAGGCCTTTGATATATCAAGAGCGATTGCTCTAGAAAGGAAGCCTCCATCGAGAGATTCGCTAATTATATGAGGTATAACCGTTAGCATATCTGCTGTAGATCTAGCAAAACGGAAACCATATTGTATGTCAATAGGGAGGTTATTTTTGTTGAGGTGGTTGACTTCTCTGTTTAGCACAGATTCCAGCAACTTACTAATGGTGCACAGGAGACTTATTTGTCTGTACTGAGAGGGAGATGACCGATCACCTGAATTTTTAAATACGGACCATACTGATGAGGTTTTCCAGGATGTTATAAGGCAATTCTCCTTGTAAGTATGGGAGCTAGTTCTGGTTGAACTATAACTGGAATGCCGTCAAGGCCAGTTACTTTACTGAAATCAAGGTTTTTGATTAGCTTGGCAACATCAAGCACAGATATTTGTAAGTCGCATAGCGTGTTTTTTGATACAAGAGAAAATACGAGGGTGGCAGCCTTGATCGCACAGTATGAATTTATGTAAGGGTGTTTTAAGAGCGGCGAACATTAATTAAAATAAATCACAGAAAAATATTTTCATTACACAAATATGTGGCCTATTCCAAAGATTAAATTTTGGCATTTGTATTTTAAATACAATTTCCGCCATATGAGTCCACACGATTCGCACGTATATGGCATAATCTAGTTTTAATCAATTTTTACAACTCTACACATTAAAAGGCCGTATGCTAGCAATAATGCGTCGAATGTTATCAGCACAGTGGTCTATTGTGTCTGGTTTATCAGCGTAGACATGAGACTTTACATATTTCCAAGGAAAAGAATCTATTGCGGTTAATGAAGTGGCCAGTTGACAGGTTCATTTCGTAAATTATTCATTCATCAAATATTTCTTTCAGCAAATTCATCGTATCGCGCGCTGTCTGTAATGTGGCTCGGTCTAGCTGAAACCATATGATGAATTGCCAAACCAAGTTGAACTGAAAATAACCAATAGTAGCCAAAATCTGTAATTAAAGAAAATAGAGTTGTCAATTTAAAGTTCGCTGCCTTAAAAAAAAAACCCTGCATAAATATCAAAATGAATTCAAAAGTTAAATCGTAAAATTCCAATTGGGATAACGATAATATTTTATATATGTGGGAGAAATGGATGTATAAATGTGTGTTTGTGCGTGTGTTTTCGCGATAAGACGAGATAAATGAAAGATAAAAAGAAAGAAATGTTTCGAGGTCGAGAATTTGACTGATCACATGATCACAGGATCACTAATCCGTATGTCAGTAAAGAAATAATTTTTTAGGAGATTAGCTACGTACAAAACACGAACATATGAGTGTGTGGGGGGTGTAAGATTAAACTTATAGAGAAAGAGAGGAAATTGAACAGGCTTCAAATTCAAATATATATATATATATA
>NC_136507.1:53612273-53619773 GCF_053919585.1 Euprymna scolopes | reverse complement strand
GATTCGAAAAAGTTGTCCAAAAACAAATAAATGAAAGCAAAGGTAAGGTAAGTTACGTTTCTACCTAACTGGATAATTGTTTAGTGTTTTTATGTAATGTAAAATGTTTAATTGGCTCGAAAAACAGAAATGATCGCGGACTCTGTTGAATATGTTAAGTTTGGGAAAGTAAGTTGAAAGGTAAAAACTTTACAAAACAGTGTCAGAAATCCACCGAATATATGTTATCATGACATAGGCTGGCATAATCGGTGGGTTTCTGACAGTATTTTGTATAGGTTTTTAGTTTTAACTCACTTTCTCAAACTTAATGTAATCAACAGTATCCGCCACCATTTGTAGCTTTCAAATACATTGATAAACACTGTTTTTCGAGCCGACTAAATGTTACATTAAATGAAAAGGGTTTGTATTACTAAACACGGATACAAAGAAGTTGTCAAAAAATAAATATATAACAAATAAATGTTATCAAAGGCAAGAAAAGTAAATGTTCTACCAAACTGGATAAGATTTTAGTGTTTCTATGCAATGTATAATGTTTAATCAGTTCAAAAACATTCAATGTTTATCAGTATATTTGAAAAATACAAATGGTGGCAGACGGTATCGAACACATTAAGTTTGGGGAAATTTTGGGAAAATGAGTTCAAACTAAAAAAACTATACAAAATACTGTTAGAAACTCACTCAATATATGTTACTGTGACGTAGGCTGGCATATAATCGGTGGTTTTAAACTTTTGCTCGATACAGGTGACGACTTTTAAGAGTCCCTTTTAGTGATTACCTGGTTTGAGGATATTTGTACAACTAAACGGCAAATCTGCCAAAAAAAATCCGGTATTCTTTTAATTTAAGGCCTGTTTCATGTTCGTATATAACGAAATATTTTATTGTAGATTTCAGTGTGCTAAAAACGAATCTGCAAACCGTTTCCGTTACAAAAAGAAAGTTTTCATTTTATGATGAAATCACTTTTGAAAGGTGGGTGATCACTTTTCAATCTAAATTTAACTTAGAATGAGCACCCAGTTTCTGGCCACCTGAGAGAGGAGCATTTTTCTGTGTGTTTTTTGGTTAAAAAGTTTTTTGTTTGATTTCTTTTGCATGGTAATAACCCCTGAACTCTGGGACTATTTTCCATTTCACAGACGTAGCCTTTGTTTATACTACGCGTGAGCATAAACGAAAGCTGTTAAATATGCACTCGCGTACTGCCTTGTCAAAAAACTTTTAAGCCAATAACCACGAAAATAAATGCCCCTTCCTCAGGTGCCCAGAAAGTGGGTGCTCATTTTAAGTTAAATATACATGGAAAAGTGATCACCCTCTTTTTGTAAAAGTAATTTCTTCATATTATGAAAACTATTTTTGGTACTCTTTGGGCGTTGAGTTCCATGGCGACCCGCAGAATTATTAAATGGTCGTTCCCTTAGTTCCCCCTCAGTCAAGGCTAACGCATGCGCACGTAACATTTTTTTTATTTATTTACTTACGTTGCCTTTCGTACTTTTAAAAACATTATTTACGTTGGCTTAACACTTTTCATAAATAATAATAAAAAAAGTAACTAAACCATTTATTGATAATTTGTCACGTATACAAACATTTATTTATTTACGTTTTACTCTTTAAGTATAATAAAAGGAAAAAGTTACTAAACATTTATTAATTTCTCATGTACTTACGTTGGCTACTATTAAGTAGATAGTAAAATGTTGTAATTCAAAAGTAGTCGATGCGTAATGCAAGTGAAAGGCTCATTTCTACCGGAAATGAAATGGCGGGCAGTCTCACAGTTACGAAAAATATTTTTATTTTATTTAATATTTTTATAATTCGCAATGTTAAATTATTTTAATAATATGAAAACATTCCTTGACTTTACAGATAGATTTTCTGAAAATTTCAAGTAAATTGGTAATGTAGAAATATGGTTTCATCGATTTTGAACAAACCAAGAATTACATTTTTACATATATAGATTACATATATATATATATATATATATATATATATATATATATATATATATATATATATATTACATTATATATATTACACTATATATATATTACATTATATATATATATTACACTATATATATATATATATTACACTATATATATATATTAAACTATATATATATATTAAACTATATATATATTACACTATATATATTACACTATATATATATATTAAGTTTTATATATATATTACACTATATATATATTTTACACTATATATATATACATATTAAACTGTATATATTACACTATATATATATATATATATATATATTACACTATATATATTACACTATATATATAAAACACTATATATACATGTATTACACTATATATAAATATATATTACACTATATATACATATAAATATATATTACACTATATATACATATAAATATATATTACACTATATATACATATATATATATATATATATATATATATATATATATACATATATATATTACATTTTATATCTATAATATAAAGCAGGACGTCTTTGTGTGTGTCTGATCACGAATAGGCTTCTATCTGGTTGACTATTATAGAATACTGATCACATATAATGATAGAATATGTATCGAGACACAGGAATGGGTATGTTTGATCTGGCATAATGATTATTCATTAAAATTGTGGGGTCTGCGTACGCGCCTTGTCCACAAAGTATGGAAATAAAAAATTTAAAAATAAAAAAAAAACGTTTACAAGTGTTTTTGATATAGATTTACATAATAATACTTTGATAAGTATGTCTTACCTTTTATAGGGATGGTATAATAAAATTGTGGGGTCTGCGTTCGCGACTGGCCTCCATAGAATAGAAATAGGCACAAACTTTAATAAAGACTTTTCATATCTATCTGCGTGAGTATACTTTCGTAATTATGTTTCAGCTCGAAGAAATTTAGTATAATAAAATTATGGGGTGTTCGTTCGTGTCTGACCTCCATAGAATGGAAATATGTCACAAAGTTCAACAAGGTTTTTTAATATAGATCCACAGAATATTGTGAAAAGTGTTTCAGTGTAGATAGGTATGGTATAATAATTTATGTGGTATATCTATTTTATTTTTACTTTCACCGTATTTTGCTTTAATTATAATACCCCCACATTCGAAGCTATCTCTTTACAACCTTTCCCTTTCATAACCTATAATATTTCATAAATCAGAGTCCATTTTCTGTAGGCTATTTTTGAACCCAGTTAACGACGGGTACTTTTGCTAGTATATATATGCATATATATATGAATATATATATATATATATATATATATATATATTACACTATATATACATATAATACACTATATATATATAATACACTATGTATATATAATACACTATATATATATAATACACTATATACATGCATATATATTACACTATATATATAGAACACTATATATTCAATATTACACTATATATACATATTACACTATCTATCTATATATATATGTATATATATTACACCATGTATATATATATATTACAGTATATATGTATATATATATTACACCATATATATATTACACTATATATTGCACTATATATATATATTACATGTATATATATTACACAATATATATATTACACTATATATATTACACTATATATATATTACACTACATGTATTACACTATATATATTACACTATATATATACATGCATTACATTGTAAATATATATTACACTATACATATGTTACACTATATATATACTACACTCTATATATATATATATTACATTTTATATATATATTCTACTATATATATAACACTATATATATTACACTATGCATATATTACACTCTCTATATATTACACTGTATGTATATATAACTTACACTATATATATATGTATTACACTATATATATATTATACCATATAAATATTACACTATGTATATATATCAATATATATATGTATTGCACTATATACATATATATATATTATACTATATATATGTATTACACTTAATACATATATATATATATATTACACTATATATTTCCCTATATATATATGTAGATTACACTAATATATATAGATTACATTATATATATTTATTACACTATATATATTATATTATATATATACATATATATTACAATATATATATTACACTATCTATATACATATATATTACACTATATATATATTACACTATATATATATTACACTATATATAGAGATTAAACTATATATGTTTTACTCTATGTATATATGTATTACAGTATATGATTAACACTGTATATATACTAAATTATATATATATTACACTATATATATATATTCATTTTACTCTATATACATATATATATTACACTATATATACATATATATATATTACACTATATATACATATATATATTACACTATATATACACATATATCTTACACAATATATATATATTACACTATATATACATATATATATAACACTATATATATTACACTATATATATATTACACTTTATATATATATTACACTATAAATATATTACACTTTATATATATTACACTATATATATTACACTATATATTACACTATATATATACATATATACATACACTATATACATATATGTATTACACTATATATAGATTTCACTATATATATATATTACACACTAAATATATTGTACACTGTATATATTTTACACAATATATATATTACGCTATATATATATTACACTATATATATATTACACTATATATATATACTACACTATGTATATACTACACTATATATATATTACACTATATATATATATTACACTATATATATATATTACACTATATATATATATTACACTTTATATATATATTACACTATATATATATTACACTATATATATATATTACACTATATATATATATTACACTTTATATATATATTACACTATATATATATTACACTATACATATATATTACACTATATATATATATATATATTACACTATATATATATATTACAATATATATATTACACTATATATATTACACTATATATATATATTACACTATATATATATTACACTGTATATATATTACACTATATATATATATTACACTATATATATATATTACACTATATATATATATATTACACTATATATATATTACACTATATATATTACACTATATATATTACACTATATATATTACACTATATATATATTACACTACATATATATATTACACTACATATATATATTACACTACATATATATATTAGACTACACATATATCACTATATATATATTACATTATATATATAATTCTCTATATATATATTCCACTATATATATTACACCATATGTATTACACTATATATATATATATATATATATATATATATATATATTTCACTATATATATATATATTACAATATATATATATACATATATTACAATATATATATTACACTATATATATTACATTATGCATATATTACACACTCTATATACTACATTATATGTATATTTTCTTTAAAAAGGATTTCGGCCTCCACAGAAAGATGTTCAACAAAATGTTTAACCATAAAATTTACCAAAAACTATTAATATTAAACTATAAAAAGAAAGATACTAGAATTTAAGCAAAAAATATTTTATTTCAACTCAATCAGATGTGCCTTATGCACTAATAAAAATGCAATTGGCATTTTGTTGAACTTTAAAGATTTTAAATATTTATAAATTTTCTCATTTTACACTATATACATATACATATTACACTATATATAGATTACACTATATATATATATTAAACTATATATATATAAAGGGCGCATGAACTTATTTCTGGGTCCACGGCCAACTAGCACCGTGTATATTTGTGTGTGTGTGTGTGTGTGTGTGTGTGTGTGTGTGTGTGTGTGTGTGTGTGTGTGTGTGTGTGTGTGTGTGTGTGTGTGTGTGTGTGTGTGTTGGGGTAGAGAGGACTCCCGTAACCCGTGGTGAAGGCAACCTTTCTAGGAGAAGGAAATCTCTGATTTAAAAAACCATAAAGCGGAAGACCAGTACCCGCATTAAGCTGGTCTGCAGTTTAATTTGTTGCTGGCTATCTTGCTCTAGCTTGTTGCTGGATCTCAACATTTTGAACCGAGAGAGAGACTTAGCTATCATACAAAGCTAAGACTCTGTAACATCATATTTGTATAGATACTCCCTCAGACATTTGGGCTCATGGATTTTAAATGTCTGAGGGAGTGGCACTCGTCTGACAAGACGTTGCAATCATCATATATATATATTACACAATATATATATATATATACATTACACTATATATATACTACACTATATATATACTACACTATATATATATATTACACTATATATATATATTACACTATATATATATTACACTATATGTATATATATTACACTATATATATATATATATATATTACGCTATATATATATTACACTATATTTATATTGCACTATATATATATTACACTATATATATATTACACTATATACATATTACACTATATATATTACACTATATACATATATATAACACTGCTTATATATTTTACACTATATATATACATATTACACTACATATATTTCACTACGTATATTACACTATATATATATTGCACTCTATATATATTACACTATATATATTACACATATATATTACACTACACATATATATTACACTACACATATATCACTATATATATATATTACGCTATATATATAATTCCCTATGTATATTACACTATAAATTCTCTATGTATATTACACTATATATATTACACTATATACATATTACACCATATATATATATTTCACTATATATATATTACAATATATATTACACTATATATATTACACTATATATATATATTACAATATATATATATATATATTACACTATATATATATTACAATATATATATATTACAATATATATATATATATTACAATATATATATATACATATATATTACAATATATATATATATTACAATATATATATATATTACAATATATATATATATATTACAATATATATATATACATATATATTACAATATATATATATATTACAATATATATATATATTACAATATATATATATATATTACAATATATATATATATTACAATATATATATATATTACAATATATATATATATATTACAATATATATATATATTACAATATATATATATATATATATTACAATATATATATAACAATATATATATATATATTACAATATATATATATATATATATATATTACAATATATATATATTACAATATATATATATATTACAATATATATATATTACAATATGTATATATTACAATATATATATATTACAATATATATATATTACAATATATATATATTACAATATATATATATTACTATATATATATTACAATATATATATATATTACAATATATATATATATTACAATATATATATATA
>NC_136507.1:53537273-53607273 GCF_053919585.1 Euprymna scolopes | reverse complement strand
AACTTGATTTGAGCCCAAGACAATAAATGTTAAGGGGTCATAATAGGGGTCAAAGTTTTTTAAAAAATTGACCTCTGCGGTCTCTACCAAATTACTCAATTTCTGGTCTAAACATTTGAAATTTTACATAAAGAGTATTCAGAGATAGGGCAAGCTTATAAATAGGTTTGCGTCGAAAATTTGAGCTACCAATATGTAAATGTATGTAGGTATGCATGTATGTATGTATGTTTACATGTCTGCCTAAAACTTTCGATTGAGGCGACGGATTCTCAAAAAATCAGTATCGCTTTTAAGCTCGACCCTTCAGACGACAAATACCGAAAAATTAGTTAAAGACATTAATTTCTTCACCCTCAACTGGGCATTTTTCTACAGGGAGGGGCCGCTTTTTTCGCCGATATTTTCGAAAGTCATCACCTCTTTTCGATTGTTGAGCCTTAATTTAAACCTACGTCACTTTAGTTTTGGCGGTGGTCGTAACAGCAAAGACGTCAGGTTTTTCCCCGTTCTTTTCCTCCTTCATGTTACGGGTTCGAGCCTGCCTTCCTACTACCACTTTTTTTTTTTTGCTCAACACACACCTCCAAACACCCGGGCTGAAATGCTAGTATATATATATATATATATATATATATATATATGATTAGTTCTCAAATCAAGTCAACTACTCTTTTCAGAGTGATTGGTTGCTTCTTTAATGGCATATTAATTCTTTGGGAGTTATTTAATGTTGACCCCAACCATTTCAAAATATCTTCCCATATTTTTTTTGTTGTAAATATGGTTTGCATATAATATATATATATATATATATATATATATATATATATATATATATATATATATTTAGATTAATTTGTTTTATAGGTGTGCATTTTGTAAACCAATAGTCTGTGAACGATAGATCTATTTAATACAATGAGACGTTGACAGATGCTACTCCTAGTTGATCTGGGAGCAATTGCAACGAACATGTAACACAAGACTTTACATAGTTTCCAACTGTGGATTCCAACACTAAATATACTCTAACTATTACAGGGAAACGAGTATATAATATGTTTTTCCCCGACATATTGAACCTTTTGGATTATCAAACACCAAAAATTAGGTCAATTTTGTATGTCTGCTTTGTGACATGTAAACCCATTTTGGGTTATCTCTAGTGACGAATATATATATATATATATATATATATATATATATATATATATATATATATATATATATATATATATATATATATATATATTCATAAGTTTTTATTTCGGTTTCGATTCAAACGAATACACCAGAGTGATGTGGATATATTTGTTTTATTTTTGAAATCGCAACTTTTTATAAAAATCGATAGAACATTATAATAATATATAAGAAATCTATAAGAATTAAAATATTATATTTAAGCGTACTTTACGACCGGACTATGCCGGGCGTTCGTGCCAGCTTAGATAAATACTTTTGCAGTTTTAACACAAAAGCTAAAATAATATCAGAGCATCTCCATTTACACTGAACATCTACAGAATGCCAACATCAATATAATACATATGAATGAGTCCCCTGTGGAATTTCCACGGGTCCCGCTAGTTTAATATTAATATTTTATTGGAATTTTTAACCTTATCGTGATTAACAGATTGATTGCATTACGAACCGATCATTTATTGAACTCAAAGATGAAACAGCGTAACGTTAAATCATTTTATAATACCAAAAATAAACATTAATTTGCTGACATTATATTAGATTTATTTTTTCTAATTCATTCAAGCGATTGCATTTTTTTTTCTCGTAATTTCATAAAATTAAAAGATGTTTTTAAATTAGTGTATGATGAATTTATATCTGCTTTTGTATTTTATTTTTAACATCATTAAATTTCTAGATACAACGCGACTTTTAATTTATTTTGAATTATATTTATAGAATCCATCTACTCGAAACTAACGCAACGCTTGTATCTACAAAAAATTTTATGTATTTATTTTCAGTTTTATTTTAGCAGTGCTTGATAGGTAGGTAGAGCAAGGTAATAATTTTGAAAATATATATGGCAATTAAACCACACGGGGTTTTCCATGTCTCATATGTTAGGAAATAGCCTGACGAATCCTGAAAAGGATGAAACGCGGAAAAATCTGTATAGCTTAATTGCCGTGTATATTTTCAAAACTTACTACATATATATATATATATATATATATATATATATATATATATATATATATATATATATATATATATTGGGCACCGCCAAAAAGTAAAAGAGAAACGAAGTTGTTTTCTTTTATGAATAAAAATCTATTAAATCCTTTATTCTTGAGTAACTTTATTTTCCAGAAAGATAAAAGCCTAAATTTTATCATATGAAAAGCAGAATAATATAAAACTTTTCTACTATTTTTAATAGAATTTCACATGTAAATTTTTTTAAAAATCGCCGCGATTTGTTGTATCGAGCGATAAAACAATTAAATATATTTTTAAAAGCTTTTTGAATCAATTCATTATTTTTTTTTTTGTCTAAATAAGATTTAGGATGATTTGTCATAAGAATATGCAACGATACCTGAATTTCAAATAATTTCATCTTTTATACGTAGAAATCCCATGTCAAAATTCAAAAACCCAAAATTTAACGTTCCTTTTTTTAAAGAACTACGGAAGGTTTTACAAGAAATAACTCTTAATTTGGGAAAAGGGAGAGGCAACAACTGTTTATACATACAATTTTAGCTCGTATAGATAATTATAGGTGAATCGATATCAAGTAACAAGAAATTACCGAAAGAAATTATCGTATTTTTAGCAAAATGCGCTGTTGTTTATCGATTTTTCTTCCCCAAAGCAATTCCTATTTAATGGTATACTAGCAATATTGGGCTCTACTAAAAGAAAATTATTAATTTATTTTTCAAAGATTTGAAAGTAGCATTTTTCGTAAAAATAATGAAAATATATAATTTTTTTTTTTTTTTTTGCTAATCTGAAAGATAATAATTATTATTAACACATTTAACGATTTTCACACTTCAAAACACAAAAGATGAAAGGTTAAACAAATTAAAAATTCGGCTTTTCAACCTTAAAAATTTGATACGTGCGCATTTTTTTTTGTTTTATTTACAATATATTTTGCTCAGTTTCGGCTGATCATTTTAAGCATATTTGTACCCACAAATAAAGAAGGGGGTTTATAGGCCAAAAAATATATTCAAATATCGATTATGAAAAAAAAAGATGCTCATTATAAAGTTCCTTCTTCACTTAATTATCGGTGAAAATTTCGTATCGATTGGTAATTATTTCAGTTTTAGTAGATTTTTAAAGAGAGACTCCATCAAAAAATACGTACTCTCTCCTCCTGTTTTGGCCGAGCCTGATATATATATGTGTGTGTATGTGTGTGTGGATGTGTGTATGTGTGTGTGTGTATGTGTGTGTTATATATGCCTGATATATATGTGTGTGTGTGTATGTGTGTGTTATATATGCCTGATATATATGTGTTATATATATATATATATATATATATATATATATATATATATATAACACACATATATATATATATATATATATATATATATATATATATATATATATATATATATATATAATCTTTATCGATAGTCGGTGATTGACCGTACATAAATTAATCTTTGAAAAGATATAGAAAATCAACAGCGCATGGTGACTGGCAGTTTTCTCAAGTACTGACAGCCACAATACGCCGCTAATTTCATATCGACGTTCTTAAAATATAGTAAAATATAGTTCTGTTCAGTCTCAGGAAACCATACTCTCATGCATTATCTTTTCATCCAGGATGGGAAACTAGTTTATTGCCTGATGCTCTCTATCAAGGAATGCCGACGTGTTTGATCCAGGCTATTTTTATAAACATATAGGGTACCCCCTTGACTGAGCTTCAAATGATCTCTCAATACTGATACATTTGAGCTCCCATTTTAAGGATATTAGAATGACGAACTGGAATGCACAAGATATGGGATTCTATTTAGTGCTGTGTACTGTAAATTTGGTTTAAACCTCAGGAAACAAATGTTCGATGGGAAATTTAATGCTCCGCTCATGACGTCTTTTTATCAAATAAATATACTTGTGCAGATTAGTCCACCACGAATTTTATAGATATTTTGGTAACAAATCCATGTCCTGGTTGAGATAGACAGATGATAAATTGTCCGATGCGAATAAAAAAAAATGCCGTTGCAGACAAGAAAATATACTTCTAATAATAATTCTGATTTTGTTTGAACGACTTCCTGAAAAAGAGATGATGTAATTTTCAGTGGACTCTCTCTCTCTTTCAATCTCATCTCCAAATCATGAGCTTCAAATATAGAGGATTTGCCTAAGCGTATCGATGGTACCAACAATAGCAGGGGACTGAATACCATCTAACACATGAGGACTTTCTAGTTTCTGTTTTTTTTTTTTTTTTTTCAAATATCCTTTCAGGCGACTTGTTACCACACCCAGCACACATATTTGGATTTAACTTTATGCATTCGCCTTATCTCCAACGGAGATTTTAACTTTATGTATTCGCCTTATCTCCAACGGAGATTTTAACTTTATGTATTCGCCTTATCTCCAAGGCCAATGGAGCGTGATTGCTACATTTCTCATTCTCCATCTCTTCTCAATGAAGTTCTTGTCCCAGGCATTGAAAAGTCTATGATTTTTCTACTTCTTTCCGATCTTGTTAATGGCTACTAAATCCGGACAATTATCTTCCAATTGCTTGGCTGCCATAACACTTTGGTCGCACCACACATGTACATTGCCATCCTCACTAATTCTTACATCCTCAGGCACCTTCTAAAAACCACTTACCAGCATATTCAACCCCAAACTTCCTACAAACATCCAAGGAAATCTGAAGCCCCAGGTGGTCATGCCTTTTGTAGTATTCCATCTGACTTAATGCACTACATCGTGTTGCAAGGTGCGCAACTGACTCAGAAAACTTTCCACAAATCCAGCATACTGTAGCAATATCCTCTTCTTGAAGCACTTGTTGTTCTCAAAGAACAATCTTTGATGATAGCTTGTGTGAATACTCCTAGTGAGTTAATAATAATAATAATAATAATAATAATAATAATAATAATAATAATAATAATAATAATAATACGAGAATCACAAACTCGTAGGGGACATGGACATACAGACGGATAAACCCATCCAAGCAAGAAGACCGGATGTCGTAATAATTAACAAGAAAGAAAAATCCTGTCAAATCGTAGATTTTGCTCCTAGTGCCTGCTTTTGTGTTGCACAAACGAAGTCTTCAGTGCTCAGTCACATACCCAGCTTTAATCTATTGTCATCATCCGGCACAACTATTACATCCCGGAAGAACTTTCCCTGTCAATAATAATAATAATAATAATAATAATAATAATAATAATAATAATAATAATAATAATAATAATAATAATAATAATATAGACAATACATAACTGAAATCAACATACAATGAGGAATCTTCCAAGGTGATTCCCTATCACCATTATTGTTCATTATAGCCATGATGCCTTTGAACAATATCCTAAGAAAATGCCAAGCCGTTAACTAACATGGTAAAAAGAATGAACCACCTAATGTACATGGATGACCTGAAACTGTTTGAAAAAACAAAAACAGAGCTAGAAACACTAATAAACACGACAATAATCTTTAGCCAGGATATCCAAATGGGATTCGTCATGGAAAAGTACGCACTACTCACCATGAGGAGGTGAAAACTAGAAGCAACAGAAGGTATAGTACTGCCCAATCAAACAGAAATTAGGACACTAGGCGAACATGATAGCTACAAATACCTGGGGGTGCTGGAAGCAGACGCCATCAAAGCAACGGAAATGAAACAAAAAATTGGAAAGGAATACCTCAGAAGAACAAGAAAACTCCTCACAACCAAACTAAATAGTCGAAACTTAATTAAAGGAATAAACGCGTGGATAGTGTCATTGATAAGATACTCTGGACCTTTTATAAACTTGACCAAAAAAGAACTAAGTAATCTCAACCAGAAGACCAGGAAACTAATGATGATGCACAATGCGCTACACCTGAAGGATGATACTGTTCGACTATGTGAAAAAGGAAAGATGGAGGAAGAGGACTGGTCTGTATAGAAGACTATAAATAACACAAAAAAAAGAATTAACAAAATACATATTGCAGAACACTGAAAGAATAATTACTGCAGGAAGAGACACGGAAGAAACAAACAAGATAGAAAAAAAGACGAAGAATAAGAGGAGGAAAGAAAAATGGGAAGAGAAACAACTACATGGATGATTCATAAGGATTACAAAAGAAGAAACTAACGAAACACTTGGAAATGGCTACAAAAAAGAAAACCTTAACAGGGAAACTTAATTACTAATAAGAGCTGCGCAATATAATGCAATTAGAATCAATCACATCAAAGTTAGGATCGACATGTCGCAAGAAAACAGAAAATGATAACTTTGTGGACAAAGAGACGAAACAATAAACCACATAATAAGTGAATGCAGCAAACTAGCCCAAAAAGAATATAAAAATATATACACGATCAAGTGGAGAAGGCGATGCACTGGCAATTATGCAAATAAATGAATTTTGAACACACACACAAATCGTACAAACACAAACCGGCAGCAGTAATGGAAAATGAAAGTCACAACACCCTATGAGACATGGATATGCAAACGGAAGGTCGGGTGTCATAATAGTTAACAAGAAGGAAAAAGCCTGCCAGATTGTGGATTTTGCCGTGCCAGCAGACCACAGAGAATGAGAAGCGGAGCAAATACACGGAACGGGCCAGAGAACTCAAAGGGAAATGAAGAAAGCGAAAATAACACCACTAATAGTAGGAGGACTAGGAACGATAAAAAAAAGCAGAGATTGGAATCAGATAGCGGAGATAATACAACGGATTTCAATAATGAAAACTGCAGAAATACTAAGGAAAACCTTTGAATGTGGAGACTAACACCACACATAAACTACACACAAACTGGATACAGAAACGGCTACAGATGCAAAACTGTACGTCTGTGGAACACAATACCGTGAGGCGGCCTCCAAGCTGATTATAGCGTAGCCATTTTCAAGACTAATGTAAATAAGTTCCTGTTGAGCTGTCCTCTTAAATAATCAAACCCTATCCGTTCTACCATTACTGATTGTGTTGTTGCACCATCTACATAACTCTTATTAACCCTTATCCTCGAGTGGACTCTGGGCCTTGATAAGCAGTAACCCTTCAAATATTAAAAAAAATGTTCGTCCTCTGGATGTAGGCACACTAGCAATGCTTTTGTCTCAAATGTTGGAGCCCTGTTATAAACCATCCTCAAATGAACCCGAGCATACATGGTATTTTTCCCATGTAACAGAAACGCCATTCCAGACCTGCCTTTACGAACAATGCCTTATTTCGCATAAAAAGAAAAGACTGAAGGAATATGAAATAAACTTTAACCTTAAAAAGAAAATAATATTTTTTTAATAATGTTTTAAGTAAAAAATATATTTTAAAAAAGTTAAAAGGTAAATTTACAAATACAATTAAAACAGTGTCCTCTTCTGAGCAATCGAGAAAAAAATTTTTTTATATTAAATAAATCGTTCGAGGTTCTACGCCGAGACTCGGGAATTCCCGTAAGTACGAAAATTATTTGGTGCACTAATAGCAAGATAAATATGAACCCTTTAAGGCAATATAGACATGTAAGATATCAATTCTACGAAGTTGCAATTTCGGGGTAAATAAAAAATGAGATGAAGATTCATGATTATTTTTTGTATTAATTGAATTGTTTGGACTATTATTCTCATCCTGGTTGTATTTCTTACGATGTTTCGGCCGATATAACTCCGACTCTGTTCAGGTGCATTCACCAGGGATGTTATTGGTGAATGGTGAAAAATGTTTGTTTTTGACTTTTTTTTTTTTTTTTTTTTTTTTGCTTCCCCAACGAACATAGCCGTTAGAAATTCAAAACGCAAATAACGCCAAGTTTATTTTTTTATCTCAAAATATACAAATAATAGACCCGGATTTATTATTTATTTATTTTTTTTTTTGTCTGGTTCAGGACTTGATCATCGAAAATGTTATTTCTACATTTGAAAAAAGTTATTGCCTCTTTAAAAGGGAGACTATACTGGTAAATCAAGCTACTAAAAATCATAGAAAAAAATAATGTTTACTCAGATACGACCCCCTCCCCCTTGTCAGTAAGTTGTTATGTCCAGTAATAAAACAGCTTACCCTTTCCAAATAGGCTGACCGTGTTGTCGATTTCTGACACCAATATCTAAAAATATTACAGCAAAGCAGGCAGAGAGGATCAGTCGCGCTTCTGTGATACTCATAGACAGATAGGTTTGAGCTGATAGGCTGTTTGTTTTCAGTTTGACAATTATTTTATTATTTTGCCAATGTGTAAATCTGTCATCCTGTGGAGAAACCGGGTGTCATTGTAAACTCAGAATAAAATATTGTTTGTTTTAAACTTCAGTAGTGATCTCGTTTAGAAAGAAACCCCATTTGTTATAGCAGTGACCAACACCACGTGCTTAACACTACGGCCAGTGTCTAAATCAAACACCGAATCCGGACAAACACAACGAACGGAAGATTACCGCCTGTGCAGTGAATGCAAAACCTCTAGTAGAGAAAAGAGGACATATAAATGAAAAAATTGAATGATAAAAAAAAAGCAGTCATGAAAAAAAAACAGACTGGGTTTATGCCTCGTCCGACATTTTGTTCGAGTTTTGTTTCGTCTGAATTGATCGTTATTGAACACAGAACAGATGACATTTGACAGCTAGAGGAGAAGAGGAAGAAAACTGTCGAGGTGTGATCCAAAGGTAAATGGAAAAGAGAGAACGCAGGGGTGGAGGTTAAAAGATAGACTGATACGACTATAACGTGTTCGGATCACACATGCTGGCTTACGTTCAATGATCGGGCCTTAAGTATGGGAAGATTAGCTGCTAATGGTTGCTGTATTAAAAAGTTCGCATCGATACCGAACATGAAATCCCCGCTCTCTCTCTCTCTCTCTCTCTCTCTCTCTCTCTCTCTCTCTCTCTCACACACACACACACACACACACACACACACACACTATCTATCTATCTATCTGTCTATATATATATGTGTGTGTGTGTGTGTGTGTGTATTAATCTATCTCTGTGTATGCGCGCCTAACTATTTGTTAATCTTCTGTTTAATATATCGATCTGCTCGTTATTCACAGATAAATGTATCGCCGTACTACGTCTTTTCAGTGTGGGTAAACATGCCAAGTGGTTTCACAACAGGATTTAAACCTTCTCAATTAGAAAACACACACACATACACACATACATACATACATACATACATACATACAAATATATATATATATATATATATATATATATAAATTTTAAATAACTGTGAAGGAAAACATAAAAGCATGATGCATTCATATATATATATATATATATATATATATATATATATAGTGTTATAATGGAATAATTCCAGGAGGAAATCCGGTATGAGAGCTCAATGTGGTAAACAGAGCAATAACATAAAAATATAACACGGAAATTACATAATTGTCGATGCAATAATTTATTTCAACCTTATGGTATTTTCAAGCATCTAAACTAGACAATTACATTTTTGATACTGAAATAAAGAAAGAAAAAGAATCGGGTCTCGACCGTCAAAAGATAGAGGGGGTGATAGTAGCAATCCACTTAATACAATAATACAAT
Source organism: Euprymna scolopes (assembly GCF_053919585.1). Lineage (NCBI taxonomy): Eukaryota > Metazoa > Mollusca > Cephalopoda > Sepiida > Sepiolidae > Euprymna > Euprymna scolopes. The sequence goes on along the minus strand of NC_136507.1, from coordinate 53,597,460 downwards.
GGGAATTAACAATAAGGAAACATTGATCAAATCGAACAACAACGAATTTGACGTCCTGATGGGTGCTTTTGACTCAGCCAAGATTGCCGATCTAGTGGGCATATTTATAATGTACACAATTAGCAGAATTATAGAGCCTAATTTAGTGGGATTATACAGGGATGATGGACTAATTGTTATCCCTAATAGTGGCGGCGCCATGGTATCGAAAATACATAAAAAATTAGTAAGAGCATTCAAATACCTTGGATTTAAAATAGATATAACCCCAAATTGTAAAGAAGTTAATTATCTAGATATAACCCTAGACTTAAGAAAGGGGATATACAAGCCCTTCAATAAAGATAATAACACACCATCTTATATTAATACTAGATCTAACCATCCAAGTTGCATAATTAAACAAATACCTAAAACGATTAACACCAGGATTGATAAACTTTCGGCTAACAAAGAAATTTTTGAGGCAAACAAAAAATTATACAATAGAGCACTAGAGATAAGCGGATATAGTGAAAAACTCACATATATTAAGAAGGAAAATAAAAATAAAAATAAATCTAAGAACAGAGGCCGGAAAATAATATGGTTTAATCCCCCGTACTGCCAACTATCCAACATAAACACAGGTAAAGTTTTCTTGAACCTAATAGATAAGCATTTTACCATAAATAATCCACTTAGGAAGATATTAAATAGAAAAACCATTAAAATAAGTTACTCGTGCACTAAAAACATGGACAGAATAATTAGCACCCATAATAGTAAAATATTAAACAACTCTAATAAAAATAAGGTTACAGTAGACAAATGTAACTGCCAAGTGAAAAATAACTGCCCACTGGACGGTAATTGTAAAGTTGAGTGCGTGGTTTATAAGGCCACGATCCACACAGAAGATAATAACAGGAACAAAAAAGTTTACTTCGGTATCTCCGCCGGAAACTGGAAACAGCGTTTTTATGACCATAAACATTCTTTCAATAACCCAGAACTTAAGAACAAAACTGAGTTAGCTAAACAATGGTGGCTATTAAAAAATGAGAACCGATCCCCAGTGGTTTCATGGTCAATCCTATGTTATTCAGATGTTCCAAACGGCTTTAGGCAGAGATGCAGTTTATGCCCCGAGGAAAAAATAAGAATCCTCAAGTACGAACACAATAATCTCTTAAATAAACGAAATGAACTGATGGCCAGATGCAGACATAAATGTAAATTTAAAATAACCAATAACTCTAGATCCGACGAACAGTAATTCTATAACGGTAAAGAGCCCGAATTTAATACCACTAGATTATTTACGATAAACCCTCCCACATCACCCCACTGGCAATTATAGTGATGTCCGGTATAAACTCGGTTATAACGACTTGATTATATTTGTTGTCCGAAATTTAAGTTGGGTGTACGTATTCGAAGTACCTGTTTATCCAAATTACTAATAAATAAATGAGATAGCATTAAGAAAAAAATGTTCTGCAGATAATACATTAGTTATTAAACTGATATAAGTAAAAAAGATCAAATACTACCACTAGACAGTATTAAATTTAATATAAATTAACACAAAACTTTAAAATAATAACTATCTTATTTATTTATTTATTTATGCGTGCATGAAAGTACTTTTGTGTACGGAATGAATAAAAGTATATATTAACCGGAACTAAATACGTCCTATGGAATTGGGGGCGACTAATAATTCAATTTTCTGCATCTTAATCAATTAGGAAGTGAAATATTAGTGAGCAAAATAACAACGACCGCTATAATCACCAATAAAATTAATTACATAAAAATACATAAAATATTAACTACATAAGAATCAATTTTTTGAATTCATATTAATATATTACAAATACAATATAGAAAATTTAAACGTATTATAAGATAATATTTATTTCAAACTAATTTTAACATGAAAACATAATGATTGTTTTAAAACTTTGTATATAACTTTTTTATGTATTTTTTTATATATGATTTAATAGACTTATTTTCCATGACTCAATTAACTATATGACGCGCGTATAATCTTCATTTTCTATCCCTTCCCTTCTCTTTCTCTAAAAGTCTAGACTAAATTAAACCATATGACAGGCAGCGGATGGTCACTCTCTTCCTTTTTCTTTCTTCTTCTCTTTCCCTTACGCGCAGCCGATTGTCAGTTTATTTCCTTCTCTCTATATCCGTATATTTCTCCCTCTTCTTCCTAGGTTAGCAAACGCGTGTCAAGTCATTTACGGGTAAGAACGTGCATATTTAGGTGTGTGTGTGTGTGTGTGTGTGTGTGTATGTGTGTGTGTGTGTGTGTGTGTGTGTGTGTGTGTGTGTGTGTGTGTGTGTGTGTGTGTGTGTGTGTGTGTGTGTGTGTGTGTTGTTACGTCGGGTTACCGGACAGTCGTTAAGTGTCATAATGTTCTTGTGGTTTTTTAAAAATCCCTCCCCTACTAACTTAATTCCCACCCTCTCTATAAAATGTATTAAGTGGATTGCTACTACCACCCCCTCTGGTTTTTGACGGTCGGAGCCCAATTCTTTTTCTTTCTTTATTTCAGTATCAAAAATGTAATTGTCTAGTTTAGATGCTTTAAAATACCATAAGGTTGAAATAAATTATTGCATCGACAATTATGTAATTTCCGTGTTATATATATATATATATATATATATATATATATATATATATATATATATATATATATATATATATATATATATATATATATATATATAAAAGTTTAGTGGTTAAAATTAAATTCTGAAAAACAAAATATAAACACATATATTTGAATTAAGACTTTATTGTTTGACACAAGAAATATATAAGGGGAGTTATATATATATATATATATATATATATATATATATATATATATATATATATATATATATATATATATATATATACACACATGAACAAAAAAATGGGCCAGGAAAGAAATTTACAATTTATTGCACAAAAAGCTGCATTACACAAAATGCAATTAAATAATAAACGAAAATGAGTAATAAATATAAAGAGCAAGATATTTACTTTAATAAAAACTTAGTATGGAATGGAATTGTCCTTAGATCTTTTTAAAAGATCAATTCTTTTTATCATGCTCTCAACCAACTTGGAGCGCTGTGAAGAGGAGATGTTATTCCATTCTCTTTGTACTGCTTCCCATCATTTTTCTTTGTTGGAAAAAGTTTTTCTAACTAATGCACGAGATATTATAGCCCAAATATTTTCCATTGGGTTTAAATCTGGGCTTTGGCCAGGCCAAAACATCACATCAATTGAATTATCAGTAAGCCACTTTTTTGTGACTTTTGCTGTGTGTGCAGGGGCATTATCATGTTGAAAAATTATGTCATTGTTCATTTCTAACTTCTGGATGATTGATAATAGACCTCTTTCTAATATTTGAATGTATTCTTTGGCATTAATTGACGCATCACATCTGATAATTTTCCCAACTCCTGCAGCAGAAAAGGTCCCTCATACCATTATTCCTCCGTTTCCATGTTTTACTGTGGGGTTTTATGCAATTCAGTGAAAATCTTTCTCCGGATCTTCGGATGCAACGTTCAGGGGCATCACTGGAAAGGCAAAATCTTGATTCGTCCGACCAGGAAACATTTCTAAACCAATCTGAATCTTTCGTACCATAACATGGTACAAATATCTTTCTGTCGCTGATGTTCTTCTTAGTTAACAAAGGTTTTTTTGCACATCTTTTTGATGGAAATCCCATTTCCTTCATCCTTCTGGATATTGTCACTCTAGAAAGAGAATTTCCTTTTGCTGTTTCGAATTGTTTGCTATGGTCAACATAAGTTTTTTTGCGATCCTTCAAAACGGTCATTTTAAGCCTGTGATCGTCCTTCATTGTGGATGCTCTGGGGCGACCAGAACCAACTTTCCTGCTCACTGTGCCTTCAATTTCGAACCTTTGTCCAATTCTCTTCACAGCTGAAAGAGATGTTGCCACCTTTTCTTCTTTCAAAATGTCGAAAATCTGCTTGTAAGTCAAATTTGCCTGTCGTAATCCTGCAATTCGGTTTTTAATTTTTTCGTCAAGATGTCGTCTTACTTTTCTTGGACTCATCTTTAATACTAATACTCTGAAAAATACTAAATAACAGCTAATTATTAGCAAGCAAGCGATAAAAATTTTAAAAATTGTTTTCTTTCCAATTTCAATCATGGCCCATTTTTTTTGTTCCAATTTTAATCATGGCCCATTTTTTTTTTTTTTGTTCACGAGTGTATATATTCGGTTGGCAACTAAATTCGTGCCGTTTTTTTAATATATTGTGTTTTAAAAATTTATTTATTATATATCATTTATTTTTTATTTTAAAACAATATCATCATCCGCGTAAAACGATGTTGTGCGTATGGTGGGAGTGGGTGGGTATTCATTACGAATTGCTGGGAAGAAATCAAACATTCAATGCAGAACTCTATGTTCAACAAATGAAGTTTCGTTTTACTGTGATGCAGAATTGATAGCTTGGTTGGATGAATTTTCCGAGTCAAAGTCAAATGATTTCTACCGGAAAAGGTATTGAGAATCTTGTTGAAAGTTGGGAAAAAATTGTGGACATAAATGGAGAATACATCATTGATTAAATAGTTTTTAGTTCTTATTTTGCTTTTAAAAACATGTACATTAAAAAAAAGGCAAGAACTTAGATGCCACATAGCTTTTCAATTGATGATGTTTTAGAATCTTCTGATATATTTGAAATTTCATATTTACAAAGATGTTTTACTCATTCATATATGAATTTTTTCCTTCTTACAGAACTAATAATAAACTGTACATTTTTACAAATTTATGAAATTTACTACTACTTAAAATTTTTTAAAAATTGTTGTTTTTCTCCTACTGGGGAAATGATCGATTTCTTTGAAAATTTATGTCTTAAAAAACTTTTTTCATAAATGTTTGTACGTTGTAATATTATACGAGGGGCGTGCAATAAGTAATGCCCCTGACCCACTTCCCATAGAGTAGAGAAACGAAACTTGGCACAGTTATTAGTCTTTCTCTACATAGGAACCACCCAGAGTTATGCATTTCTCCCATTGTTTGATGCAGCTCTGGAGACCGTTTTTGTAGAACACCTCAGGTTGGTCCTCCAACCACGACGTGACTTCAGAAATCAAGGCTGCATCATCTGGGAAACGCTTTCCTTTCAAAAACAACTTCATGGCTGGGAAGAGGTGAATGTCAGAGTGTACAAGGTCAGGAGAGTAGGGAGGATAGGGGGGATTTCATAGCCACATGCCTGTGCTTCTGATCTGGCGACATGCGAGTTGTGGACCAGAGCGTTGTTCTGCAGGAGGAGGGTACCTTTGCTGATCTTTCCCCGCCTCTTGATTTTGATAGCTTCTCTTAATTTCCTCAAAAGTAAAGCATAATAGGCTCCTGTAATTGTGGTACCCTTTGCCAGGAAATCTGTCATCACTACTCCGTCCTGGTCCCAGAACACTGTGAGCATGACCTTGCCAGCGGAGGGCTGCACCCTTGCCTTCTTTGGAGGTGGTGAGTCATAGTGCTTCCACTGCATTGACTGGGCTTTGGTCTCTGAATCATAGTGATGGACCCAGATTTCATCCTGTGTAATCAGTCTTTTGAAAAACTTTGACTCATCTTCTTGGCACATCTTCAAATTCATCCTCGAGCACTCGACACGTTCTCGCTTCTGGAATGGTGTGAGCAACCTGGGAATCCGTCTGGCAGACACCTTATGCATATGCAAATGATCATGAATGATAGTTTCCACAGACCCTGTACTAATCTTGATATCTTGGGCTATTTGGCGAATAGTAATGCGCCGATCTTCCAAAATGGCAGCCTCAACTTGACGGACAGATGCCTCATCAATGGCAGAAGGGGGGGGGCGACCAGGTCTGAGAGCTGTTGCCATAGACTTCTGGCCATGTTTGAATTCACGATGCCAGCGTTTTACAAGGTCATATGATGGAGCATTATCACCATAAGTTTCTTTCATGTCATCAAAAGTCTTCTGTGGTGTGCGTCCTTTCAAATACAAAAACCGGATCGCTGCTCGACATTCAACATGCTCCATTTCACACCTGGCTCAGTTTAAACATCTGTAAAACAGAAACCACAATTAGTTCAGAGCTGTAATTTGCCACCCGTAAAGATATAAACCCGTAAAGATATAAAACGTTGCATATGCAAAATTTCAGCCAGATCAGACAACTGGAAGTGGGTCAGGGGCATTACTTATTGCACGCCCCTCGTAATTAACGAGTTTAACGTTAATTTTCTTCCCTATAATAATGTTATATCTGAAATATTGAGCATATTTCTATCATGTTATGAATTAATTAAGAATACCTAATACCACTGGCAAAATGCAAACAGCTAGTTAAGCATTTAAGCAAGATATTACATCTTTCTAAGATCCATAAAAATGGTATTCCATTAAGACGAATTTCTCAGCTCCTGGTATTCACTAAACCGGTTCTAGGTGGATATAATCACTCAATTCACAGATATATTTCCATCAAGAATTCCACACTCTTCGTGGAAAAAATCCATAGTAACCACATTCATATACGGAATAATCTCGTTGACACACCGATTCTCGTTAGATCATCGAAGTTAAGCATCGTTCAGCCTGGTCAGTGCCAGATGGGTGACCAATTTGAGAATACCGGACGCTGTATGCGGGGGGAACGTCGACACTTTCCTCCAAGAGTTGCAAAAATTTAACGTCGTCATCTGCTCTAACGGGGTATACATACGACTTAGGACCGCTTATGAATTTCGTACTCCCATGAAACTTCCTCCTTCGGAAGAAGCCGGTTAAACCTGCTTTAGGGTTAGTGCCACAGTTTCATTTTTTTCTTTTTCATTCATTTAAGTCAATTGATGAGTCCATATTCACTGACCAAACTGGTTGTGGCATGGAATTAGTTAACTTCACATACTTCACTAGGAAAATAAACTTGTGATAAGTTAATGGAGATGTTTATTTTCTGTTTAAAATCTACAAACTTCGTGATTGAATCTGACATATATCAACAGAATGAATATTTGATTATGGAATCAATATCCTCCCTTGTTCTGTGCAATGTATACATGGAATGCGTTGAAGAAATGCCATTAGGATGCATATCACTAAAATATGTCTTCGATATGTGGATTATATGTTCCTGCTCTGGCCTCATCAAGAGGATAACCAAGCATTGTTGGACCATGCCAACCCTATCCGTACAATTTACATCATGGGAAAAATATTTAAAAAATGTGCTACAAAGATGCGTTGATAACTCACACTGATCAGTGCTTCAGGTCCTCTGTCTATCAACTTTAACTTTACAATTCAATGCCAATATATTGTAGAAAAAGAAATTGTCCGCTGTCTACAACATCGAATACACCGATATATATATATGAAGAGGAATGGGCAGCCTTAGAGAAATACTCTACCGAAACAACTATCCAAAGAGCATGGCATCAGTTCCGAGAAATCATCTGAAAACCAACCCGTCTGGGTACAATATATGAATGCCTTATATGACAAAGATTTATAGGATATGTAAACCATATGCGATCAATCGGATCAGCTTACATCTGTCCAAAGATCTAGATTGAGTCGAGATTTCTACAGAAAACATCATGCTCAAGAAATATATGCGTACTCGATTTCATGTAAGTGTGAAAAAAATATATAAAGTCTTGGGTGGCTGAACACATATAGATGGAAAACAGGAAACTATTTACTCTTATAGAACGAAGTAGCAATTATAGACAGAAGAATGATAAAGAGTAAAACGTCTAAAAGAAGCAGCACATATTTTAGATGACAACAACCTCTTCAATAGGCCTAGGATATAAATGAATACAATGTGATAACCATTAATTATAAATAGTAGACTAGACCACCATAAATAAATAGTTGTAAGTTATAACACCACGCGTCTAAAACAAGGTTAGGTTTAAGTGTTCGACGATTCATACTAGAATTATCCATGTGAACTCGTGACGCAACGGATAAAGTGCTAAGTTAAATCACTTCTAAGTGACAATCATCTTCTGGGCGTTGGAGGTTCAGTCTTTAGTACAGACGTCACTAATAATATAAATAAGAATTGATTAAGACTTCTACGCGGCCATCGTTTACAGAACGAGCACTCTACTTCTGTAAATAGAAGTTCCGTTTAAAATTCCTTACAAATTGCAGAGTTCGACATAAAGTTTCTGGATTTCGACAAGACACTCTTTTTTTTTCTTTTTTTTTTACATAGGCATCACCACATTATCAAGGCCCAGAGGCCACTCAAGGATAAGGGTTAAAGAGTGTACAGTAGAAATTGGTCAATATAGTAATCATTAGTAATGAAAATTTGGTAAATTTGATAACTTATATGGAACGGCTCATCAAGAACTTATTTACTTTAGACTTGAACACAACCATATTGTAGTCAGCCGGAAAGCAAGAAAACGGAAGACAGTTCCACAGGCGTGCAGTTCTAAGAAAGAAGCTTTGTTCATGGAATCTACGTTTAGGTTTAGGCACAGATAAAGAGTGGGGGAAATTATTGATAGTGTTTACAGCTAGACGAGTGTTTCTTGTGAAAGTTTGGCGAGGGGGGACCATAGATTGAAGCTCAGTTGAACACTTTCCATGAAAATAACGATACATCAGAGACAAACTCGCAACATCTCTTCTGTGAGATAGAGGTTGCAAGGAGGAGAAAAGGACATCTCCTACGAGGCTACGAAGTCTATTTTGAACTCTATCAAGGCAGGACAAGTCCTTTCTAGCAGCTCCTGCCCAGATGTGGCAACAGTATTCCATCCTTGGACGAACCTGGCTCTTATATAGATAGAGAATAGCATCAGCAGTGAGATATCTACCGGATCGATAGAAAGATCCCACCATTTTTCCAGCGGCCTTGGCAACAGATTTGATATACGTGTTCCATTTAAGATCAGGAGTAATGGTCAAGCCCAGAAGCTTGTCAAAACTAGAGGCCTCCTGAAGACGAGAGCCATTCATTTCAATTGATGACAAATGTGGATTAGAATGTTGATGATGTAAAGAGAGAAGCTTGGTTTTAGATGCATTAAAAGTAACCAGCCACTCCTTTCCCCATTGTACTACGTGCTCAAGATCAGAGGAGAGAGAATTGGAGAGAACTTGGTCGTTTACTGTCTTAGATGTGGTACCATTGAAGAAAGTCAGAGGTTATATCAGGTGAAACGTTGTTAAAATAACATCAACGATGAAAATGGTAATCCAAATAATCCAAATAATCCAAATAATCCAGATATATAAATCATCACTTTATTTATATAAATACAAACGAAATAAGAAATGAATGATGCAACCTATGCGTTTAGATATCTCTCTAATCGATTGTTATATGCAAGTCACGCTTCAGTTTTATAAAGAACCCTCAACTCAGTGATCGAGGACATACATTCTCTCTCTCTCTCTCTCTCTCTCTCTCTCTCTCTCTCTCTCTCTCTCTCTCTCCTGAAAGTTACAGTCAGTTTTAGAGCTAACAGATATAACTCTCTCAGGGCCATAGACTAGATGTCGATTTTCTGATGTATTCGATGTAGTCTATTTGATAATTACATCCCTTTTTCGAATTTTTTCACAATTTCTCGGTCAGTTCTATATGATTGCATAAAGTGTGTTATTTTTAACACAATATCATGAATAGCCGAAGAAAAATAGCGTGAATATCCACATGTTCGACAAAATCAAAATTGTATTGACATTAGTCAACACCAAACTAAAACCTTACATTACATTACATTACATTACATTACACAAAAATCAATTATATATGTATACTAGAAGATGTACCCGGCGTTGCCTGATATTAAACGTAACGTTAAATTCCTTTAAAAAAAATGAAGTAAAACAAAAAAGGAAAACAACGTAGACATGTGCATGCGAGTATTATGTTTTATTTCTAAACAGATCACGTATTGTAAGTAAAATATACTCGAGCTGAGATCAAAACTAAAACCTAAAGGGAGTGAGGCAACTACGATAACCATTAAGCCAGCTTGACACAATTTTTAAAAGGTGTTTTCGAACCTACTTATTCTTAACATAATGTGAACGATTCACGCATGCGCAGTTATCAAACAGTTTACAAACAGATAAAAATCCAATGACCCCCTCAAGTACCAATTTTTCAATTTTGACCCCTTAGCAGCCCTTTATTCCGAATGAAAAACCAATTAAAATGTTTTACACATGTCTGAATACCTTATATACAAAGTTCAAGTCTGTATATCAAAAACTCGTTGCGTATATAGTTTGAGCGTTATATATATATATATATATATATATATATATATATATATATATATACAGAGAGAGCGAGAGAGAGAGAGAGAAGGGGGAAGTAAGAGTGAGAGGAAGAGGGAGAGAGAAACAAAAGAACAAAAATTTATTTATTAAAAATAATATTTTATTAATAGTTTCCAGTTCCAGCTTCACAAATTCGTACGCTTTTCAAAACATTATCCATGACAGATTGCAGGATTACTCGGTTATGATTTATTTCCCGGCTTTATTCCTAATGTTTTTTTTTTAAACTCTTGTAGAGTTTCAAATCTGTTGATGTAAATTTTTTATTTTTTTCTTAAATACTTCCACAAAACAAAGTTAGGGCTAATCAAGTCTGCGGATCGTAAACGTCAGTTGACATTTCCAACTTTTTAAATTTTTGTTCATTTCTGCTTACAAATCTTGTGTTCGTCATATTATGTTAAAATTCAATTAAGATATGTCAAAATAAAGATAATGTGACGTCATACCAATAGTGTGGAATAAATCGTTCGTTTTCATTGGTCAGGGAAATAACACGCGAAGTTCAAATAGAAAACAAGATTACTTTGTGTTTTGAAATTTGGTTATCCTGACGCTCCGCATTTCTTTGTTTACCTTGGAAGTGGCGTCACACAAATCTTATAATACGGATGGCTACAATTGTAAAAATAATTTGTTTTATTTTTCTTTCATTTTCAGCTCCTTTTTTCTCCCGTTTAACAGTTTTTTTTTTCTCCCATTTCTTATTTTGAGCAGAAAATTTATTTTATTTTCATTTTGAGCTCTTTTTCCGATCCGGCGTTTCCTTTTATAGGTAATCCTGCAGTCCTGCACTTTACGACCCGAGCTATTTTTTAACACTATTATTTAGAAACCTATGTAACATGGGGAAGGGAGGGTGTATTGTAACTATTTTGTACTTTCACCTAAAAATTCAATTAAAAAAAAAGGTAAATATGAAGAATTACTCCACCCTCGAAAATTCCTTTAAAATTACCACTCTTAAAGGTTTTCGGGGTCGCTGAAAACGAAAATAACGTTTAAAATTACGGCAAACGAGTCGTTTCCAAATGTTAGTTTTAAAAAGTGGAGGATCACTTTTCTATAATAATTTAACGTAAAATGATTGGGGGGGGGCTTCCTTTCTACCATCGGAAAATTCTTTAAAATTACCTGTTTACATTTGGTGGGAAGCGGTGTAAAATAATAAACAGTTCTTCTGTTTGGTTAATGTCGGCACGTTACTTATGTTAAAACGGTTAATTAAACTGCATAAGCACCTGTTAAAAAACTATACAAGTAAAACAAATTATTTTTTACTTGTAAACTGGTTTATTAACTGTAGAAAACAAAAACAAACGAGAGAAAAAAGGAGCTCAAAATGAAAGAAAAATAAAACAAATTATTTTTACAATTGTAGCCATCCGTATTATAAGATTTGTGTGACGTCACTTCCAAGGTAAACAAAGAAGTGCGGAGCGTCAGGATAACCTGAAATTTTTTAAATGAGGATTGATAATATGAATACGTTCAAATTATAAAACTTCGGTGACTTTTTGGCCTTCCTGTATGAGCGTAATTAAGATAGGTTAACATTGATATCAAGCACAAAGTGTTTGCCTTTACGATGTGCTGTTCGATAACAGCTGTTGAGCAAATAATGTTTTTTTCATTTGTGTTGTTGTAAATATCAATAGTTGCTATGAATCACTGGGATTGAGCGTGAGAGTCAAAAAAAATTAAAATGTACCTTTTTTAGTCGAATAACAATGAACTATATAAAAACGCCTGCCATTGTTCTATCATCTCATCTATGACAACAACATAAACAGCGTCATCAATTTTAAATTTCTCTTATTATCCTAAATTTAGAGTTAACAATTGAATTACGTCTAACTATTAAGTAGATTCAGAATTGGACATATAACACACCCATACTTCTCATTATTTTATTAATACTAAAAATGACGTCAATACAAAATGAAGGCATTCAATTACACGTGCATTAATTATTAGGTCGGTGCAAAAGTTTTGAACCATTTAAACGATTGTAATGTATTTTATGCATATTGTTATCAACGAGATTTTATCGGAATTTAGAGAAAAGTCGATTCCATCCGAATTGTAACGTGAGGTAAGCTAGAACATGGCAATTTTCAAGAATTACTTGAACTCTCAGGTCGGTGCAAAAGCTTTTAGCAATTTAAAATTTCATCTTGAAAATGAAAAACTGTGTTTTTAAAAAAGTCTTTATTCATAACACCAACAACTGTTGCTCTCTACAACTTGATTCCATCTATCAACGAGCTTATAAATGTCTCATTTGTAAGCTTCTTGAGGTTTTACTGTGAAATATGAATTTATCTCACGTTCAATCTCCTCTCGTAATATTTACTAAAGTCATCTAAAAAGGTTTGCAATTCTCGAAATAAACGACAATCCGAAGAATATGCAAGATAGGGGGAAGATTTCTCGACCAAATTCTATTAGGAAATTTCTGATCAATAGTGTTGTGTGAGGAAAAGCATTATCATGATGGAAGATAACTTCCTTCCTATTACCTAAAGGAGGTCGTTTTTGAGTCAAGATGGGTAAGAGTATAGGAGAAAGTATAAATGATGCTTTAATAATTAGAAAGAAAAAAAAAGGTTATAAATAAATCATTATTAGTTGTTTAAGAAATAACAATATGCATAAAATAAATTATAATTGTTTAAAATGCCCTTCTACAAACTGGCAAAAACTTTTGCATCGACTTGATAAAGAAATGTTATTAAATTTATATCGAAAGATTAACTCAGTAAAAATCGATAATATTTAGCTTTTTTTCTTGTGTGTCCAGCAAAAAGTCGGAAACTGCGCAAGACACACCCACAACTCTGATATATTGTTTTTCAGTATTGCATCGGACAGAATATGGACGTTTTTTTGTTTTGTTTTGTTTAGTTTTTTTTTTTTTTTTTCAATTATTGTAATAGACATTCTTTTGGGGAGGTACCAGAAATAAAATTATAAAATTACACAGCGTGGGGGAGGGCAGTTAAAGCGATTTTACTTCGATTTTGTGTTAAACTCAAAGTAAAATACAATTTCTAATATCAGAGTGTTATGTCCTTAGTCACAAGAGTGGAAATCCCTCTTGACTGGGACAATTTTTCGTTTTGTCCTATCCAAAGTGCTATTTTGGGGTGAGTTGGATAACTCACATGAAAACCGACTTTGTATCTAACTTTTCCGTCGTTAAAGATGTAAGCAAATCGGAACATTTTGTGTGAAGTAGTACTTGTAATAGAGAGAGAAAGGGTGATCCAGAGCGGATGAAAGGGGGTGAAAAGGGAGATAACAGGAGAAAATGGAGGAAGAGAAATGTTTTGAAATAAAGATATTATCCTACTTGGTTGTCTATGCTTTCCGAAAACGCTAGGTAGCCATGTTAGGCAAAACTCTTAAATCGACTTCTCTTTTCTCTTGTTAAAACTCAGTGTTTTTTTTTATTTTTTTTTATTTATTTATTTTTTATTTATTTATTTTTTTTTTTTTTGCTTAAAATAGCTTTTAATTGAAATTATCCTCTAACGAAGCGGTGATAACGTCAATTGTATGCCCACGTTTGCAAAACTAACATCAATATCTCGCAAATTATTACACCAACAGTCAGTATCAGAATTTTTGTAGGAATTTTTGACACCCCTAACACGAAACTGCGAATACAATATAAAAATCTCGTAATTTCTCTGTTAAAAGTGGGTTATTTATTTTCTTTATGGATTATACTTCCAAAATAAACTATTACAGTTGTTTTAAAAGTAATAAAAATATTTTTATTTTTTTTTTAAACAGTAATGAATTTTCCGAACTCAATATTTTTCAATTTTTAAACTCAATATTTTTAAATTTTAAAAATCTATCAAAATTTTTCTATTGATTCTATTTTTACGATATTTTCAGGGTCAATGTGAAATTTTATGTTCTTTCCAATAAACCGAATATAATATTTTAGACAAACGTTTTTTTTAAATTCACGCCCCCCATTTTCACGCCCCCCCCCATTTTCAACTTTCTCTTAAAAAGTAAATAATTAATTTATGTTTAATAGTTTTATATATCACAAATTGAAGAGAAAAGGTCAATAAATAATATATTCAAATTTAAAACAAAAAAAAAATCAGTTTTTTAGAAATTTACCTGTAAAGTCCGAAGTTTAAAACCTTATTTTATAAGAACACATTTTTTCTTTTTGTCTTTTTTTTTTTTTAATGAAACCTTGGTCTTTGCTCCTTTAATTGAAAAAAAAATTAGGGCTTGAATTACATTTTTCGAGGAGTTATAAGCTTAGAAAGATAGGGGGTCGAATAATTTACGCCTCTCATTTTGAAATGTCTATTAAAAAGTCAATAATTAATTTATGTTTAATAGTTTTATATATCACAAATTGAAGAGAAAAGGTCAATAAATAATATATTCAAATTTAAAACAAAAAAAAAATCAGTTTTTTAGAAATTTACCTGTAAAGTCCGAAGTTTAAAACCTTTTTAAAAAAAAAACACATTGTTTTGTTTTTTTTTTTTTTAAATAAAACCTTGGTCCTTACTCCTTTAATTGAAAAAAAAAATTAGGGCTTGAATTACATTTTTCGAGGAGTTATAAGCTTGGAAAGATGGGGTGGAATTATTCACTATTTTCACGAAATTTCTGACACTGCTACACCAACACTATTCATTCGGATCTGTACGGTCATTTCATTTTTTTCCATGTGGTTATATTTACACCAACTATCCAATGAACTTAGCGTCAACTTTTTTTAAACAAACAAGTAAATTAAAAAGTACAAATAAACAAACGCAAGTGGAAACAATAATTCCACCCACCACCACTCTTGGTAGGGGCTATTCGGTTCGAAAATGGACGAAAACAATCAAATTGTAAAGGTCGTGTTTGTTTAACGAGACAAATAGGCAAAACAAAAGTGAATTTTATAAACATTCCCAAAAGAAATTCAAAAGTAAACATGATTGGGTGGGAACAGTAATTAATAGAGAATTGTGCAAAGAATGCTGGTTGAACAATACAAACAAATGATAAAAGTACACAAGTAACGTCAGTAATTGGTTTGATAGATATAGTTGCGGACTATGGAATTGTATTTTTTTTTTATATGCTTTTTTTTTCGATTTAGAACATTCTGGTTTTATTATGTAAGTCCACGGAAGAAACACTCGAAAATGACATTTAGATAACGGTTGTTTTTCTATGAACGAAACGGGTCCATAATTGCAACCGTAGTGTTTTGTTTTGAATATATGATTGATAAGTTGACTAAAATCTTAACGTTTCTGAAGTTTGGAAATGACGATTGCTTATTTGTATTATTATTCATCGGACTACTGTTCTCACTCAAGATGAGAACGGTAGTCCGATGAATAATGATACAAATAAAATCTTCATCTTTGAAGTGTAGCAAAATGTTGTTTTTTTTCTTCGTGTATGTTTTGTTGTTATACGTTGAAAATCATCCAGCGTCTACTTTTATAAGGCTAGGGTGCATAAAGACTAGAAAGTATAGAGAAAAACATATTTTCACCTTTCTCTTTCTCTTTCTCTCTCTCTCTCTCTCTCTCTCTCTCTCTATATATATATATATATATATATATATATATATATATTTTTTTTTTTTTTTTTTTTTTTTTTTAAAGCGAAGTGGGGCATTTTTTTTTAAACCTTATAAAAAAAGATCGACTATAATGTAAAAAGAAGCATGATCGACTAAAAGTAAGAAAAATAAATTGAAGAGGAAGACGATCGACTAAAAGGGGGAGAAAGAGAAAAGAAAAGGGGGAACGGTGAAGAAACTTGAAGTGCTTTTCGCCGACTGTCTTCAGAAATAAATGTCGGAATGAAGTAATGTTGGCATGAAGTAATTTCTATGAGGGAAAAAAAACACCGCGTAGAAATTAACCTGGTGGCGCCTGTTTAAAAACGTTCAACGAACGTATGTGGTCCATCTGTTTGCAAAGAACAGGTCTGCAACAATTTATTGTAAGGGCCTCCAAGAATCCGAAATGTTGAACAGACCTAGCCCTGTGCAAAATAGAGAACCACTCCGGTGTGTACTCACTCGCACATTTATTTGAACTATTTGTATATATATATGTATAAAGATAGATAGATATTTGTATATTTTGGCAGCAAGTAATTATTAAGACACGTCTGATTGAACACGACATAGTAATTCCTTTTTCCGATCTTTCTGGATAGCTTTTCAATTTGCCGAGCGGTCTTTTTTAATTTCGGCAGGCTATTTATATAGAATGGCGCCCAAAAGTTGTTGTTCAGCCATATTTTTCTCAAGCGCTTTCTATTGGTGCATCCGATTACCGTCAAGAGCAATTGTTGTTTTCTTTTCTTTTTCTTTTCCTTAGAGGCTTGGTGTATTTATAATGTTTTTAAATTGACTATAGAAGTTGGTGCAAGAGGGTTGGGGCGAATTATTTTTATTTTTAATTTTTAGTTTTGATTTCCCTATTTTATGGTTTAGTAATTTAGTTTCATGTTAGTTATTAAAACCTGTTAGTATATTTGTCCCAGTGTTAAATGAGATCCGGCGCAAAGTCCTGCTGCCACACCCAGGGTCTGCAAGCCGCCACCAGATTGTACCAGTGGATCATCACTCTCTTCAGCACATTCAGGTACACTTTGGTGTTGACTTTCAAGCCGACTTAGGAGATGTGAAGTGGCATGATATGACCCTCACTTTAAACCACACCAACGACCATAACCGTGACCGGAAACTTTGTTTTCATCACCGTGGGTACGTCTCTGTTATTCGTGGAAATCTAGAGATGCATTTTGAGGACGCTGGCAATAGTTCTGTTGTTATAACTTGGATCGGTAGAGAGCATGAGCTGTACAGCGGCGCATCTCCGATCTCGTTCGTTGAACACGTGTCACTTTCAGAAATTATAAAAGGCTTCTATCGCTCTTAGGATTTGTACACAACTGGCTAACTAGTAGATGGTCTGCAATAAAAAAGAAAATCGGTTTTATCAAAAGGAAATGAAATCATGTCGTCTTTTCTAGGACGACAATTTTATCTTGTTTTACTCTCTCTCTCTCTCTCTCTCTCTCTCTATATATATATATATATATATATATATATATATATATATATATATATATATTGTTTCTTAGAAAAGATCATAGAGTTTTGTCCGTAATGACCTCGTTTACGTCTCTTCATAATTTCGCCAAGGCGCCGAAAACGCCCAGAAATATTTGATTCTCCATTGTTTTCTTTTGTTTATTTATTTTTTATTTCAAACAATCAATGCTTGTTTTATCGACTCACATTCTCAATCTCTTTTGTTATTATTCTTCATTAAACGCCTTTCCCTATCTTTTCATCAACCGACATTTTTATCTACGTACTAGCCGAAGTATTCGTTTGCAACGTGTTTCTTAAATCTCCCATGTCCACTCAACTGAAATCAAGTTCGAATCCAGTTTGTTCCATAAAAAATCACTTTCACTTAGAACATTACCAAGATTCGCGTGTTACATCCCATAAGCACCGAATGTGTTTCTAGAATAAATTCTAACTAGAAAAATATCGGGAAACCAATACCAACAATAGAATTTTCGGATTCATACGATATGATAATAATCATAATAAAAAATTAAAATCATGTCCTAAAAGAAGTTTTAATAGAATATTATTTTCGGTGTTCGTACATGTACACGATTCCAGAATTGTTAGCATTTCAAAAATTCGATTATTTCGAGGGATAAAATTTAATGACAGCATAAACAACTCTTGACACTAAACTCTACCAAAATCTTGATGGATGAAATAATGGCGAAGTTAATTTCATATGTGTATAAAACATCGTTTGAAATCAAAACTAAAAGAATGTTGAAATAATCTTTAAATCAATCTGGTCAGTAGTAGAGTATCCATACTTACTGTTAAAGTTGGAGTTATCGAATTTGGTAGCCTTCTTCTATATATTTAATTATGTTCTTTGTCACACGTGTTTATCCTACGTCGTCTGAAGGTACTAAGTAAACTAACGTTGGTATCAGAGCGTATTCTTTCGTGTGACAGATATTATATCTGTTCAAGTTACGTTGAAACACAATTGAAAGAAAGATAGCGTCCTTTACTAAGCAGCCACCTATTTTGCAGAGTGAAGAATGTACACCGAATAGAAACATGACATACGTATTTACTTAAGGAAAAACGGCCCAGCAGTATTTTTGTCATTGCCACAAAACATACGAGAATGCGTTCGAACTTAGACATCACAGATATCGGTCGAACTGGCAGATTAAAAATAATTGCGGACAAGTTGGACAAAATATATTAAAGGATGAAAACACGATGGCATGCATATCATTCATGGAATTTTACTCTTACAAAAGAACTGCTGGAATAAACGTAAACGACTTTTTGGTGCGTTATGAATTCTTGCATCAGGAATTACGTAAATACGGAATTTCTCTGCCGGAAGGAGTCCAAGCATTTTTTTTTTTTTTTAATGCAGCAAATGAAGAAAACGAAAAACTAGCGAAGACAACATGTGGAAGTTTAGCTCACGCAGCAACAAAGGATGCTTTTAAAAAAAGATGTTTTCTGATATTTCTTCATTGGAATGCAAAACAGTTCCTGCTATCAAGGAAGAAATTGAAACCTTAAATTTCAATCCAAAACGGAAGTAAAAGGGAACGATAATTCTATCATGAAACAAAACAAATCCAACAGACAGACATAGAAGGACAATATGTTGTTTCAAATATGGTTCTATTAGGCATTTTACCAGAGACTACATTGGTTTTAGTCCTAGAAATATAAACACTGTTGTAGATTCAAACCATGTACACTTCTCTTTAATTAATTAATTCTGAGTCCTGTTGTCGAATATTGATAAATGATTCTAATATAAAAATGTCCAATCTTGTTAAAGAGACAGTGAATATAGCAGTGTTGGATTCTGTCTGTTCTAGAACTGTTATTGGAGAATGTTGGCTTATAGTATTTTTTGTTACATTAAATGACCAAGATAAGCGATTATTGAAGACTTTAAAATCCAACAGGACATTTTGTTTTGGTGATAAAGAGAAGGTAACGATAATTAAAGCAGTTAAATTTCTGGTAACTGTAGGAGACGTAAAAGATGTCATAGAATATATAGAATACATAGAATACATAGTGGTTGATATTGCCAAAAACGATTTACCTTTCTTACTAAGTCATAAATCAATGAAAACTGCTGACATGATACTAGATTTTAAAAGTGACAGCTGTAAGATGAATATGAATATATTATATTGTATGAAATTGCAGAAGACAAATTCTGGACATTATAGTCTTCCATTGATAAATATGCTTTTGCAAGCTAAAAAGACACTAAACTTTGTGTTACATTATGAATCTTTAAAAAATGCTCTAGAATGGAGAAAAGAATGACGGTTCAGGAATTACATAAACAGTTTGTTCATGCATCAAAAGAAAAATTGGTATCATTGGTGAGAGGCAGTCGGGCCTTTCATGATAAGGAGTTTCTGGGTCTTATTAAGGATGTCTGACTTTCGTGTTCAGTTTGTTTAAGAAAAGAATCCAGACAGAACCAATGCTGGATTTTACACTTAATTGGCGCATCCATTAGGTACTCTGCTGCTAGGCTGATTAAAACCAAGAAGAGTGAAGAAATTTACAACATATATTTCATGTGGATAGGATATTTCGGAGTTCGCAAACGCTTCTTGAGTGTTAATGAAGGAGACTTTAATAACGATGGTTACAGAGTGATGAATGAAAAACTTAATATTTAAACCTGCACCGCAGCCGCTGATTGTCCATCAGTAATGGAACTGTGGTATGTCACAATCTAATATTGGTTGAAGAAATGGAGAAAACATTGGAAGATGAGAAAAGTGAACCAAAAATAGCTTTAGCTTCGGCTGTTAATGCTAAAAATGCTCTTCAGAATCATTCTGGACATCATAACCCAAGTGAGCTTATTTTTGGATCCAACATAAATACGCCGTCAGTTTTGATAGACCAGTTACCCGCATTAGATGCTTCAACAACCAGTGATATGGTTAGAATAAATTTATATGCCTTATATTTTGAGAGAAAAAGGTCCATGGAGACCAAATCAAGTGAAAAAATGGGCGAGCACTGCGATTTAATACAGGCTGTCCAAAATCTCCCTGAAGAGTTTTGAACTTAAATAGATTCTTTATTTTTGATGATATCTTTCTGTAATTTTAACACAATCTGATTAAGACATTGGAAAATTGTTGGTAAAAAGATGCAAAGTTGAAACAATCTTTATTTATGAAAAGTAATGTCTTTTAAATATTGCCTATTTTCAGCTTCGTATATTTGTGCTCTTTCCAAAACATTATTCATGGCAGATTGCAGAATTTCTGGATTACGATTTAACTACCTTATTTCGTTCCGCGAGCTGACAGACCTCGAAACGTCAACCCCCAAACCTTGCAAGAATTGAAGGAAAACAAATATATGCTGGTTATCAAATAAACTTGACTGAGTAATAAAGAACATCCGAAACTCTTGCACTCAGTGAAGCTGTTATGCAGGTCTAATGATAACTGCCATGGGCAAGAAAATTTCAGACTACCCAAGTTGACTGAAATACTTTGCAAAACAAACAACGCATCTTTGGTAGACACCTTAAAATCGTTAAGTGACAGACATTTTAGAGTTGATATGGCCAGAGTAAAGGAAAGGTTGGTAAAGGAAGAAATGCAAATTGAATGAATCAAGGGACAGGAACAGATCGCAAACTGTTTAACAAAGATGGGAGCCTCTACTGAAATTCTAAAAGACTTGTGTTAATAAGCCGTTTTCTTTGGGTTTTTGTTTGTTTGTTTGTTTGTTTTTTGTTTTGTTTTGTTTTGTTTTTTGTTTTGTTTTTATTTTTACTCAAACCTAACACGAGAAAACACCAGCAATGTTAAAGTTGGAGTTATCGCGGCCTTCTTCTATATATTTAGTTATGTCCCTTGTCTCGAGTGGATATTCAACATGGCGTCCAGCCAACAGTAACACGTGTTTATCCTTACTATTCATATTATAAAAATATTGTTTATTTTTCACTTTTGATAAGCCCGTTGGGTCAACGTTATTACAGAATGCATTAGGTTATACATTTAGTGTCTGTCACCGATACTGAAGATAAATACATATTTTCGATGTTCATTCATTGAATGTTAGTTTATAGAAGCATTCATTAGATTTGAATAAATTGTATATTTACAAAGCATTATTGTTTACAATATTATTACACGTGTCTTATTGTTAAAACAAAACATTAATATTTTACTGCATGTGTTCTCTACTCACTCTATATGTATTAATCATCAAAATTTTGTAAATGTTTGCATGAAGCTAGCAGATCACCCGACGTTGCCCGGTCGCAAGAACTTCAATATGATATTATATTTTTTGCAGATTTCGTATTTATATATAAATATATATATATATATATATATATATATATATATATATATATATATATATATATATATATATATATAAAGCCAATCCTATATTGATTATTATATTGTACCCAATATATAGTACTGCCACCCCGGCGTGGCCCCATCGTAGAATACACTTAAATATATTTTAATTCATTCAAATTTCATATTTATTATTATAGAGCCAATATACTATTAATTATGATATTGTACCCAATATATAGTAGTGGTTTCAAAAATAAAAAAAATATATATAACTTGAATGCCATCAGTTGAAATCAAAACCAAAACATTTAGCGCTCAAGCCTTACTCGTTACCGTTTGAGCTGGAGATGAATAAGAAATAGTTAAAAATGAACCGATTTTAACGCATAAATGTATATTGGCGTATGCGTAGAACACGTTAAATCAACTTACGTCTGCTAAATTCAATTTTATTTTTCAATTTTGCCTATTAGCAGTTATTTTCACCGGATAAAGACGAAATCAAATTTGTTTCACAACTTTAAATTCCCTATATATCAAGTTTCGAGTCCGCATACCAAAAATCGAAAGAGGGGTGTGTTAGAGTCTGTTTCTCAGATTGACAGCCAGACAAACAGAGAAGGTTATATATATAACGTTATAGACGTTTAAACCTGTTAAAAACGGGCAAAATTTATAAATCGTTGACTTAGAATGGGTGTTTTATGTCCATATGTTTTATAATACTTAGTTCGCTACACCTTAGCATAACAAACGTCTGTACAAAAGTTCAGCTGGATCGTCCTTTAGTTTTCAATAAAATTTCTATAGTAAATGTGGTGTCGTGTTTACTAATTCCTGTTAATCGCTAATTGTTCCTAACTTTACATCGAACGGATACCATAATACTAAGTTCGTTGTACGTTAGAATAACAAAGGTCTATACAAAATTTCTCGTACATCAGGCCAGTAATTTCATAGAGAAAGTGGAACGAACAGACAGATAGAAAGACGGACTAAGAAGAAATAATATATGGATATATATCATATATATGTGTGTGTGCGTTTGTGTGTGTGTTTGTGTATGTAAGTATATTAATAAAGTTCAAATCTCTATCTACTATTTTATAAAAAGAACTTTGTCTATGTGTCTATCTCTCTGTGTGTCTGTGGGGTCGTTCCCTATGGACTCAGAAAATGGCTAGGTTGATTTCTATGAAAATTCACACGAAGGTATTTTATGTACCTGGCAGAGTTCTTAGATAGGTTTTGTGTCGGAATGTCTTTGATAAGTATGGATAATCGATAATCAAAATAATCCGATAAAAAAAGGAACAGGCGATTTTGACTAAAGTTACACCTTAAACAGCCTAACATCACAAGTGCATTTGAGAAGTTTTATTGTCAAACAAGCAAAAGGGGTGGATTCTTTGATATAACAGGGGTGCTTTCGAAATGAATGCTTCTTTATAAAGCACAATTTCACAATTATACTTGCCTTTTGCATTTTAAACTTAAATTCTAGCTATTATCACCACACAGCCAATAATGCCAGGCATATAAAATAAACAATAGGTTCTTTGATAAGACAAGGGCGTGTTCGAAATGAATGTTTCTGTTTAGAGCACAATTAAAGCATTATATTTGATTTTACATTTTAAACTTTAATGCCAACCATTATATATAAAAGTAATTTTATAAAATCAACAGTAGGCTCTCTACAGTGCAATCTAGACTACATAATATTGTGAACTTAATCACTGCAAGAAACGTATGAATCTTACTCCAATGAATTTCCAATTAGAGCAAATTAATCGATTTGATTGACAAATGGGCTATTTCATCGATTTCGATAAGAATAAAAAATATGGGAGTGCGAAATTGTTGATCATCCTTCAGTCCCGGGAAACGTCCGGTCACCTTGTTAGTATATTGATAAGATGAACTTAAAAGCAATACATCTTCAACATTTCTCAATAAAAGATAGAACTTCGTCAATAAACTTTACATAAACATTTTACTGCCTTTGACTACAATTCAATCTATACGTATTGCTGGGAGTGATTGGATATATGTTTGCAGCCGAAACTATATTATACATCTATTATAAATTGTTATATATATATATATATATATATATATATATATATATATATATATATATATATATATAGTTACAATGTATTAATAAATCAACTTAAAAACATGTTTCAAAAGTATAAATAAAAGGTAGAGATTTACCAATAAACTTTAGATACGAGGGACGTGCAATAAGTAATGCCCCTGACCCACTTCCCATAGCAGTAGAGCAACGAAACTTGGCACCATTATTAGTCATTCTGCATGTAGGAACCACCCAGAATTATGCATTTCTCCCATCGTTTGATGCAGCTCTGGAGACCGTTTTTGTAGAACACCCCAGGTTGGTCCTCCAACCACGACGTGACTTCAGAAATCAAGGCTGCATCATCTGGGAAACGCTTTCCTTTCAAAAACAACTTCATGGCTGGGAAGAGGTGAATATCAGAGTGTACAAGGCCAGTAGAGTAGGGAGGATGGGGGGTATTTCATAACCACATGCCTGTGCTTCTGATCTGCCGACATGCGAGTTGTGGACCAGAGCGTTGTTCTGCAGGAGGAGGGTACCTTTGCTGATCTTGCCCCGCCTCTTGATTTTGATAGCTTCTCTTAATTTCCTCAAAAGTAAAGCATGATAGGCTCCTGTAATTGTGGTACCCTTTGCCAGGAAATCTGTCATCACTACTCCGTCCTGGTCCCAGAACACTGTGAGCATGACCTTGCCAGCGGAGGGCAGCACCCTTGCCTTATTTGGAGGTGGTGAGTCCAAGTGCTTCCACTGCATTTACTTTGGCTTTGGTCTCTGGATCATTGTGATGGACCCAGGTTTCATCCTGTGCAATCAGTCTTTTGAAAAACTTTGACTTATCTTTTTGGCACATCTTCAAATTCATCCTCGAGCACCCGACGCGTTCTCACTTCTGGAATTGTGTGAGCAACCTGGGAATCCATCTGGCAGACACCTTATGCATATGCAAATGGTCATGAATGATAGTTTCCACAGACCCTGTACTAATCTTGATATCTTGGGCTATTTGGCGAATAGTAACGCGCCGATCTTCCAAAATGGCAGCCTCAACTTGACGGACAGATACCTCATCAATGGCAGAAAGGGGACGACCAGGTCAGGGAGCTGTTTCCACAGACTTCTGATCATGTTTGAATTCACGATGCCAGCGTTTTACAAGGTCATATGATGGGGCATTATCACCATAAGTTTCTTTCATTTCATCAAAAGTCTCCTGTGGTGTGCGTCCTTTCAAATACAAAAACCGGATCACTGCTCGACATTCAACAGGCTCCATTTCACACCTGACTCAGTTCAAACACCTGTAAAACAGAAACCACAATTAGTTCAGAGCTGTAATTTGCCACATAACCGGTAAAGATATAAATCATTGCACATGCAAAATTCCAACTAGATCAGACAACTGAAAGTGGGTCAGGGGCATTACTTATTGCACGCCTCTCGTAAACATTAGAACAGTCAATATAAATTCATGTTTGTGTGCTCAGTCGAATTTTATCAGAATTGTCTGATAAAATAATGATTAACTGTTGTGATGCAAACTACTTGTAATAAGAAAGGAAAGTTTTTATCAATTTTCATAATCACTCGTGGTTATACTATCCGGGTTTACGTATGTAGAATATATTAATGTGAGTATAATTATCGGTATAAATATTCCCATGTGTGTATTGTCGATTTATATTGTGTGTGTATGCGTAAGTAATATGAAATATACGATGACGTGTGTGCGTAAAGAGCTTCGGTTGTTACCATACCATGTAGACGTGCGTGTGTGTGTCAGTGCATTCAACGTGGTGGATTCTAAGGGCTAGTAAATTGTATCTGTTTATTCACCTACGTGACATGACTATTGTCTATGAATATACATTTTGTTTGTGCGCGTGTGTATAGCTAGTCATGCCATGTTTTCGTCATGTGTATGTATATAAGTTTTATAATAATAATAATAATAATAATAATAATAATAATAATAATAATAATAATAATAATAATCTTCATGAGCCATTCCCCTTAAGTAATCCAATTTTACCAAATTTACATTTCTAACGATATTGTCCTTTTGACCACTGTACACTCTTTAACCCTTATCCTTGAGTGGCCTCCGAGCCTTGACAAGTGGCCTTTCCCTTGTAAAAAAAAAATGGTGATAAATGTATACACTTATTCACGATGTATCATGACTTGAATGTCTGACCTTATAGTATGTCTATGTGTGTGTGTGTATTAATGCTACTAGTATTTCCTAGTATGTAATTTTTTTAGAGCGAGAGGATCGACTTGAATTATACTTGCCGTTATTGGTAAAATAAAAAATAAATAAATAAAATTCTGACATGCTCAAGATGTTTCTTTCCCTATCGATACTATTATAACAACAGCATATTCCTTTCATTGTTTTGATTCTCGAGTATATATCCGACACTGTTAGACACAATTAATCAACCGAAAATCACATCACTCAACATAAAAACATATAAGATATCAATGGATATATATACCTGAGAATCAAAACAATGAAAAGAATATGCTGTTGTCATAGCCCTAGTTATAACTTAAAGAAGAGAAAGCTAGGGTGCTGCTGCTGATTAATAAAATTTGGAATTTCTTATGTGCAATTTTATTATTCTTCAGTCCAGATGAAATGCGCTTAAGCATATAAATTAATGTTGAGACGATTAATCAGAATTGAAATCGAGAATCAGAAAAATCAGAATTTTTTAGTGTATCGGAATTTGTTTGGAATCGAAAAAATTTAAGTCCACAAAAACGATTCCTTTTAAATTTCTAATTTTTTTTTTATACTAATGATAAAACGATAAATATTGTTTTTAAATCGTCAGTAAAACTAAAATCTATAGATAACATGAAAATGCGATGTAAATTTATTTTACTTGTGTAAAAAAAAGAAAATGTAAATTTTCATAAAATCGCTCAATAACTACTTATTAATTAAAAGAATGGTTCCGAAAAATGTTTATACGGGGTGGAACGATAAAATTATCGCCCAAGAAAAGACAACATGATTTCATTTCCATTTGATGAAAACTAGTTTTTTTTTCTTTTCTTTTGTTGCAGACTGTCTACTATTAGTTGGCCAATTGTGTACAAATCCCAAGAGCGATAGGAGCCTACTATCATGTCCGAAAATGACACAATGTTCACCGAGCGAAATCGAAGATGCGCCGCTGTACAATTCGTGCTCTCTACCGATCCAAGTTATGACAACAGAACCATTGCCAGCACTTTCAAAATGCAACTCTAAATTTCCACGAAAAACATAGGTTGTACACAGAATGATGAAAACAAATTTTCCGGCCACGGTTATGGTCTTTGGTGAGGACCACATTATGCCACCTCACATCTTCAAGTGAGGACCACATCATGCCACCTCACATCTTTAAAATCGGCTTGAAAGTCAATATCAAAGAGTGTCTAGACGTGCTGAAGATTGTAATGATGCCCTGGTACAATCAGGTGGCCGCTGGAAGACTCTGGGTGTGGCAATAGGATTCGACACCGGCCCATAGTCCAAAGAGACCCAGGCATTCTTCACAAAAATATGCTAAGACATTGTACCCTTCTCTTACTACCCCCTTCTACCCCGACCTGAACCTGTTGGACTACTTCGTTTGGTCATACGTCGAGAACATCACCAACATGATCTCCCACAACACCAAAGCTAGCCTGATCCGCCGAGTATTCGCCAAGCTCCCGCCGGCACTTGTGGAAAAGGTATGCTCCCAGTTCCAGACCCGTATCGAGGCGATGATTACGGCTGAAGGGGGCTACATTGAATAGATGTCAGCTCTACTACATAATCAAGTTACCTGAATAAATTTTTTCCAATAGAAATTGCACGGTCCCTCAGTATCATCAAGCTTTCGGAGAGGTGTCCAAAAAGGGTGCAAAAAACACTTAAAATTTTCAAAGTCTTCATGCGTAGTTGAATTAAATATATATGAATTAGTAAAATTAAGCATTGTCACGACTCTGTGCGCCAGTTCTTTAATTTTGATTCCACTTTTTGACCAAGTTGTAAAACAAAATTTCTAAGGATATAAAAGGTTGATTGGGATGGAGATATAAGGCAACAAAATCAAAGACTAATAATAAAAAGTATTATTGCTTGTTAGTATTATTGAAACAATTCAGTTGCTACATTTTTCTTCCATCGACAAGGCATAAGTAAACGCTTATACCAAGTGAACGAGAGATACAAATGGACGATAAGAATCTTATAACTTTCGGTTTGAGTCTCTGAAATTGAATGTGAATGATTGACATTTGGTAAGATGCCCGATTCCAAAGCAAAAAAATAACACAGTTGTGTTTTGTTTTTTAAAGCGAGAAACGACATGAAAGACAGTGAAAAATTTGCTGGCATAAAATATAAGTGAATATGTTTTTAAACTAGTTAAAGGTGTTTTAATGTTTTATTAATTGCATTGAATCGATTATTCGATTATTTCCATAGACCATGCCATGTTTTTTTTTTCTAAAACAAGCAAATTCCTTGATTTGTTCTTTTGCTCCCCCGATTTTCTCCGACACGAACGAACCCTGTAATTCTTACATCATTGAATAAGCAACATATATCAATGACTAGCAGAACTAACTGGCGTTGTCCGGAACCATAAGAAAGCAAAACAGAAGACATTAAAAGTCCATGTAATGCCTTTAAAACTTCTATCTCCCTATCGCTATCTATTCTTCTCTCTCTCTCTCTCTCTCTCTCTCTCTCTCTCTCTCTCTCTCTCTCTCTCTCCCTCCTCCTTTTTCTGTCGCCCCTTTCTCACATCTTCTTTCCCCTTATTTCTATCCAGTCCTTTCTCGTTTTTTATTTGGCTTATACAGCTATAATACACTACAATTAAAAAAAGATAGTTTGCTTACAATACAGACTGAAATACAAGCTATTTCGTCAACGGAGATGGCCTGTATAAGTTTGTCTGTTGTTTCCTATTTTCCTTTTTAACTTAAGCTGTGTTTACTATGAAATTAAAACTTGAAATTTACAAATATTTATAAAATATTAAATTACATATATTAAATTATAAAGATGAAAAATAAATTATTTGTTAAATTAAAACTAGTTGTATTTCTTTTTATAATTTATTAAATTATGAAAAGAAATACAACTAGTTATATAATTATGTCTCTTGATTATATAAGCTTCTTTCCTTTAATAATTACAAAAAAAAAAAAGTTTAGTACTTCAAACTCCTCGGCTTACCGTTCACAAGGAACATGAGTTGGAACAGATACATTGAGAGCATTGCCAAGGCTGCTGCGATGAAGGTGGGCTCTCTCTACTGTGCTAGAAAGTTACTCACGTCTGTAAGTATCCTGTATCTCTACAAGGCCACTATTCACCTATGTATAGAGTATTGTTGTCATATTTGGACTGGTACATCTGCTACTAGTCTCTCACTCCTGGACAGGGTTCAAAAGAGAGTCGCCAACCTAGTAGGTCCTGAACTGTTAGGTAGACTTTAGCCTCTGTCCCATCGCCGAAATATTGCATCCCTCTATCTGTTTTACAAGTATTTTAATGGTAGGTGCTCCGACGAACTACAAGCCCTTGTACCCCCTCCACGTAAGTACCCTCGACAAACCCGACAAGCAGCAAAGTCCCATCTTACACAGTAGATTCCAGAAAGCCTTCTACTCTAATAGTTTCTGCTTCCTCAACTGTACTGACATGCAGAAGTTCAAGTAAACAAACATCTTACTGCTCAACTCCCTACATAATATCCCTGTAATTTATGTCCTAGATAGTAACTCCTTACATCAAACTGGCACTGTGCATTGTTTGGGGTGAAAATAATATAGCAAGAGTCACGATTCGGTGCAAAGCATTTTAATTCAACTTTTCTACTATAAATACGTTCCTGCTACGATATTTAAGTCTACTTTAGGTGAAAAGACAATTTTCTTAGTTCATGTACATATATGTTTTTTTCTAATAAGTTTTTTTTAATGGTTGCTGTGTGTTAAATAAATAAGATCACATTACGTTTCAGCGTAACATAATGCGAACAGATTTGAAGTTCAATAAACAAAAATTCGTTTCATTGGAGTTTGAACAGAAAATTAGTGTTTACTTTCGTCAAGTTCAGTTAGACAATAATCAGAATCAATTGTCATTATCAATTGTTCAATTTTTAAAGTTGCGACCGTTGAGATTCTTACATTTGTGGTGTTTTTGTTACAATTACCCCGCCATAAAATATATCTTATCATTATTATTTTTTAAACTATTTTTTCATCTATTTACTTTTTATAGCAAAAATACTCCAATATATATGTGTGTGTGTGTGTGTGTGTGTGTGTGTGTGTGTGTGTGTGTGTGTGTGTGTGTGTGTGTGTGTGTGCATTTAAAATGTTATTTATTTCCTAATTTGATTATGGGGGACGCCATATTATTTGTTTCTATACTAAACTACGGAAGGCCAAAATTATCACTATATTTAATCATCGAAAATAAGGCACAAGCTGCAAGCCTTAAGTCGGAATAGTGTGCTGCTGTTCTTCAACACAGACATAAACAACATAGCAATACCTGTAATGTAACAAGTAAAGTTTTTAAAATTTCAACACAAAGCTACTTGTTTGTTATTGAAGTGCGACAAGATTCTAACTTACACGATAACTGTTGCATTGTTCTGCGTTTATCTTAGCAGCGAGGTTCATACTGGCTTGCTCCCTTCCTCATGCGTAGTTGAAGTTCGCAATGAATTGCGGTCGGCTTTAGATCTCAATCTTGACTATCAAGCCACCTTTGTTTCGAGCGTCCTCTCAATCTTTTCAGGGGGGGGGGGCGTTTGTCTTGAATCTACTTTTCGCTGCATTTTCTAGTCGTTTTCGCACATTACCTGTCTACATCATTTGTTTAGTAAGATTAATAACAAAAAACAACATAATACATAATGACGCTGTCAGTAAAAAAAAATCTTATGACTTTTTGAACCGCTCGAGTGCATCGTTAACATTGGTTCTAGTGTTTTTTGGGGGTTTTTTTTTCTTGAATCAGATATTTACGGGAGGCATATGAAGGTTGCCAACATCTATGAGTTAAAATGGTGCTATGGAACTGATTGACATCCCCAGGCGTCAATTCACGTCAGTATCCACTTTACGAGTATTGAATGCATTAAGACTCGTTTTTATATCTGGTGATGAAAAAATTGCAAGCGGAGAGTAGTCCTCCATATTATACATAGTGCCATGAGGCCTGGGGCATTTAATATCAACATTACACGCGTCTATCAGATGCTATCGGCAACGAAAGCTAGCAGAAAGAAATGAATGAAAATAACACGTTTCTAACGTGGCTAGCTGCTAAGAAGCGACTACAGGCGAATATTACATCTTTGGCTGCCAGAATTCTCACAGAAAGACTCCCTCCACTCACGCACAATGGTTATATTATACTAGAAAGGCTATCCAGCGTTGCCCGGGAAACATGGATAAGAAAATAGCAGAGTGTATGTGTTTAAGTGCATTTCTCTCTCGTCATCAGTCACGATAATTTTTTAACCACTTTCTCTCTCCACGCTTTCTCTCCCCCCCTTTCTCCCCCCCTCTCTCTCTCTCTCTCTCTTTCTCTCTCTCTCTCTCTCTCTCTCTCTCTCTCTCTTCATTCATGTACAAATTTTGAGAACTAATTCAATATATGGAAAAAAGAACAGGATAAAGTAATCAACAACCGACGTTTTGGACCTAGTTCCAGTGTTCGATTTCGAACATTTACTAGTCAGAATGAAAGAAAGTATTTTTATCTTTCAATGCATTGATTTGATTTAGTGATCTCAAGCGACTGAAGTTTATTGTTTTTTACAATACTTACATCGAGGTTATAATAATCGAAAAATGTAAGGTAAGTAAGCGTATCCTTTGTAGTTTTTTTTTTTTTTAAATAAACACAAATAGAATTTCTTAGTCTTTTAAATGAATAAGTGCAAAAGTTGAACTCGTTTCTAAGCCATCAGATTGTCATGTGGAGAATGTGGAGAATACTGGAACATTGGAGCGACATTTTGCCACTCAACTTCAAGAGAAAGTCAACGACCGTTAAGTGATTTGTAGTAATTATTAAAACAGATGAAGAATATTAGAAATCTGGGGAGACTT
Source organism: Euprymna scolopes (assembly GCF_053919585.1). NCBI lineage: Eukaryota > Metazoa > Mollusca > Cephalopoda > Sepiida > Sepiolidae > Euprymna > Euprymna scolopes. Next base: position 53,565,413 of record NC_136507.1, on the reverse strand, counting down.
GTTGTCGCTCAGATTCAAGAGAATACCACTTGTTATTGACAGGGAGCAATCACTGATGACTTGTGTGATAATTGCTAAATAAAATACAATGTAACATTAAATATTACAAGATATCAAATTATGGAAGCTCCCAGGGAGCTGTTTTAAGGCATTTTGTGGGGTCGCCTTTAGCAGGCTTGAGTCCGACGCCAGTTTGAGGTTCGTGGAGACTAGCGCCAGCACTTGCTTCACATTAATAAATTCTTTAGTGCACGTGTATATCAAGTTGGCATTGTTCAACAAATGAAAAATACGATCAGCTACTTTTTCTGCCTTAACCGACAGCTTCTAAGCGACATCAGATGACTAACATATTCTTCCTTCTCGCACCAACAATGCCTTCTTTTTTTTTTTTTTTTTTTTTTTGTTTGGTGTTTTGTTTGTTTGCTTGTTTGTTTGTTTGTTTTGTTTTGTTTGTTTACAATCCTTCATTCAAAATGATTATATATATATATATATATAAAATCCATTTGGATATCGATTCATGGCGAATTTATTGCAATATATGCCTGAAAGTATTCAGTATGGGTCTGATAAAGCCATTAATAAAAAATAAATCGATACTTTTTAATGACTAAGCTTCAAATAGCATGTATCAAAATTTGAGCCTAACATGCTTGAAGTGAGGCTACTGTCGCAATTTTTCAAAACGAAGGAAAATTCTTAATTGCGTGTGTTTCTAAAACATTGCTTACATATATATTTACCAATACTGTTCAGGCAAAACAAATGTCTTGATAAGTGTTATTCGGACAACTTTGGCATTAATGAAGTGGTTTGGAAAACTGAGGCATATTTTGAGGCTAAAAACAAATCGTTCCATAAAAAGGCATTTTCGTCCAATAACACACTATTCACCATAACGCCTCGCAACCGTGTTTCATAATTCATAATGATCGATACATATAAACATTGCTGTACATACAAATTTATAACCACATAAACATTGCTGTATATACAAATTGATAACCATATAAACATTGCTGTATATACAAATTTATAACCATATAAACATTGCTGTACATACAAATTTATAACCATATAAACATTGCTGTACATACAAATTTATAACCATATAAACATTGCTGTATATACACATTTATAACGATATACACATTGCTGTAGATACAAATTTATAACCATATAAACATTGCTGTACATACAAATTTATAACCATATAAACATTGCTGTACATACAAATTTATAACCATATAAACATTGCTGTATATACAAATTTATAACCATATACACATTGCTGTACATACAAATTTATAACCATATAATCATTGCTGTATATACAAATTTATAACCATATACACATTGCTGTACATACAAATTTATAACCATATAAACATTGCTGTATATAAAAATTTATAACCATATAAACATTGCTGTATATACAAATTGATAACCATATAAACATTGCTGTACATACAAATTTATAACCATATAAACATTGCTGTACATACAAATTTATAACCATATAAACATTGCTGTACATACAAATTTATAACCATATAAACATTGCTGTACATACAAATTTATAACCATATAAACATTGCTGTACATACAAATTTATAACCATATAAACATTGCTGTACATACAAATTTATAACCATATAAACATTGCTGTACATGCAAATTTATAACCATATAAACATTGCTGTACATACAAATTTATAACCATATAAACATTGCTGTATATACAAATTTATAACCATATAAACATTGCTGTACATTCAAATTTATAACCATATAAACATTGCTGTATATACAAATTTATAACCATATAAACATTGCTGTACATGCAAATTTATAACCATATAAACATTGCTGTACATACAAATTTATAACCATATAAACATTGCTGTATATACAAATTTATAACCATATAAACATTGCTGTACATACAAATTTATAACCATATAAACATTGCTGTATATACAAATTTATAACCATATAAACATTGCTGTATACACAAATTTATAACCATATAAACATTGCTGTACATACAAATTTATAACCATATAAACATTGCTGTATATACAAATTTATAACCATATACACATTGCTGTAGATACAAATTTATAACCATATAAACATTGCTGTACATACAAATTTATAACCATATAAACATTGCTGTACATACAAATTTATAACCATATAAACATTGCTGTACATACAAATTTATAACCATATAAACATTGCTGTACATACAAATTTATAACCATATAAACATTGCTGTATATACAAATTTATAACCATATAAACATTGCTGTACATACAAATTTATAACCATATAAACATTGCTGTATATACAAATTTATAACCATATAAACATTGCTGTACATACAAATTTATAACCATATAAACATTGCTGTACATACAAATTTATAACCATATAAACATTGCTGTATATACAAATTTATAACCATATAAACATTGCTGTATATACAAATTTATAACCATATAAACATTGCTGTACATACAAATTTATAACCATATAAACATTGCTGTACATACAAATTTATAACCATATAAACATTGCTGTATATAACAATTTATAACCATATAAACATTGCTGTATATACAAATTTATAACCATATAAACATTGCTGTACATACAAATTTATAACCATATAAACATTGCTGTACATACAAATTTATAACCATATAAACATTGCTGTACATACAAATTTATAACCATATAAACATTGCTGTATATACAAATTTATAACCATATAAACATTGCTGTACATACAAATTTATAACCATATAAACATTGCTGTACATACAAATTTATAACCATATAAACATTGCTGTACATACAAATTTATAACCATATAAACATTGCTGTATATACAAATTTATAACCATATAAACATTGCTGTATATACAAATTTATAACCATATAAACATTGCTGTACATACAAATTTATGACCATATAAACATTGCTGTATATACAAATTTATACCATATAAACATTGCTGTACATACAAATTTATAACCATATAAACATTGCTGTACATACAAATTTTTAACCATATAAACATTGCTGTACATACAAATTTATAACCATATAAACATTGCTGTACATGCAAATTTATAACCATATAAACATTGCTGTATATACAAATTTATAACCATATAAACATTGCTGTATATACAAATTTATACCATATAAACATTGCTGTACATACAAATGTATACCATATAAATATTGCTGTACATACAAATTTATAACCATATAAACATTGTTGTGTATATACAACAATGTTTATATGGTCATAAACATAAATATACCTAATATATAAATTAAGATTACGAGATGCCTTCAATAAGTTTTCAGACTATGAGCACTTTTATTGACCATACACACATGAAACTTTAGTCCCCTTCGAAGTAATCTCCTTCGGCTGCAATGCACTTGTTGTACCGTTCCAGCAACTTCTTGTAGACCCGATCGAAGTTCGCTTGTGTGAATGTGTCAATGACCCTCGTCGCAGTTTCTTTCATCTTTTCAATTGTTTCATAGCAATAGTCTCTAAGGTTTTCCTTGGGCTTAGGGAATAACCAAAAGTCACAAGAAGCAAAGTCAGGACTGTAAGGAGGGTGAGGAAAACCAATAAAGTACTTTGATTACTACTAATCGAATGCAAACAATGGATGGAGCATTGTTGTCACACCTGGGCAAGAGATGCAAGGAAGACCTTATCCTGCCTTGAAAGAGTTCAAAATAGACTTCGTAGGCTAGTGGGGGATGCCCTTTTCTCTTCCCTGCAACTTCTTTCTCACTGAAGAGATGTTGCGAGCCTGTCTCTGTTTTATCGTTATTTTCATGGCAAGTGCTCGGCTGAGCTCCAATCTATAGTCCCCCCTTGCCAAACATTCACGAGAAACAATCGCTTGGCTGTAAACACTATCAATAATTTCCCCCACTCTTCATCTCTGCCTAAACCTAAACGTAGAGTTAATGAACAAAGCTTTTTTCTAAGAACTGCACACCTGTGGATCTCTCTTCCGTTTACCTTCTTTCCAGCTGACTACAATATGGCCGTCTTCAATTTCAATGTAAACAAGTTCTGGATGAGCCGTTCCCCTTAAGTAATCCAATTTACCAAATTTACACTTCTAACGATTACTATGATATTGTCCTTTCGACTACCGTACACTCTTTAACCCTTATCCTCGAGTGGCCTCTGGGCCTTGATAATTGGTGATTCCTTTGTAAAAAAATGAGAGAAAAAGACAGCAACAGCATCATCTGACTCATGATTTAGGGATTGGAAGGACCTTAATCATTTCATTGGATTGTTATGAGTTTTGATTATACTTTTCTGAAACAGAGTCTGTGTTTAGCGTCAAATCAATTGCGTTCTAGGTCATTCAATATCGACGAATCACACGTTGAATTCACAACTTTTTTATAAAAAATAATCGATGATGTATTTGAAAAAAGAACACGTGTGTTATATATTACTTCGGTGTAATTTTTAGTACAAATTAGTAGAATTTTTAAATGATTATTGTGCTCAATATTTTTAATAGAGCAGTAATTTCATGTGATTCAACCCCTTATCCAATTTACCAAACTCTTGTTTTCATAAAGCATCCTTATAAGCCATCATATTTGTGCATTAAATTCGCCATTTATTTCAATATTTTGCATTTATTCATCTCATTAACACTTATCCTTGAGTGGCTTTTAGGCTTGATAAATGATGACTCATTGGTAAAAATATTATCATCTATATTTTCCTCTCTTTTTCCTCATCTTCTCTTCCTCCATCTATATATATATGTGTGTGTGTGTGTGTGTGTGTGTGTGTGTGTGTGTGTGTGCGTGCGTGAGTGTGTGTGTGTGCGTGTGTGTGTGTGTATGATCATCCATGTACAGTGGTGTTACGCTGTATCACAACTCATCAGTGCGGCTAGACTAGCACCTTTCCCTAGCCGTGGATTGACCTAGAGCCATCGCGTTGATAGTCGGTAGTTCTACTCATCAACCCATTTGAGCGGAGCCCGCAAATGACCTCAACTAATGCCCATTTCAAAGTAACATTCGTCCACCACTTTTATCGTGCTCAAACCGCTTGTCTTTGTTTACAAACAAACAGCGAACCTCGCATTTACAGCCACTTAAGTAGCGGGTAAGATCATTTACGGCAGTGCTCTACCCAAAGAGGGAGGGGTTAAAATAAATAAATAAATCTATATATATGACTATATAGTTTTTATACCTTTATTTTCTGTCTTAACTGATTCATGTGTGTGTGTGTGTGTGTGTGTGTGTGTGTGTGTGTGTGTGTGTGTGTGTGTGTGTGTGAATCAGTTAAGAGAGAAAATAAAAATATTCATTTATTTAATAGGGGTGTACATCAATTAGGGAGTTGTGGGTTAAAACGAATTCTTTATACCATGGTATTTCGAAACCTAATGCTTCTCATCGAAAGAGTAGAGAAGATGCTAAGGGGATGCGACGTCTAGCGATAGTTTCATTATGAGCGTAATAAATTATTGAGGTTGTTTGGGGGAATTATATTGATTTCTGTGATAAAGGAGGGCTGTAGTTTGCAATATATAATGTTAGTAGGTGTATACCAGACCTATCATAGTAGGTTTAATGTATGCGGACGGTATGTGTGTTTAAACTTTCCAGGAGAATATAAGGTGAGTTGAAACAGGTTTCTTTTTTAACCATATATGTAGATGCTATGGGGAGGTTTTTACATGAGATATGGGGTTCATGCTAACTTGGTACTTTTAGCATTGGTATCTGAGATCATAACATCACTTGAGATATATGCTATTAGGCGTAATATTATGATAATTACAGTGAATGGATGAATTAATCGATGTGCAGAATTGATTTTATTCTCTACCTTTAAATCCCCTTTATATATATATGTGTGTGTGTGTGTGTGTGTGTGTGTGTGTGTGTGTGTGTGTGTGTGTGTGTGTGTGTGTGTGTGTGTGTGTGTGTGTGTGTGTGTCAGCCCTGAGCACTTTCATTTGAAATAAAAAGTCGGTCAATTTAGCTTATATGTGCAGATCATCATATAATGATTAGATCAATCTGAGAGGCGTTAAAACGCATTTACAAATAAATGTTTAAATTTCAACAGTATTTCTCGCGGTTAACGGTGGCCGAATGAAATAGGTCCTTGTTAATAAAGCCAGAGATGGTTTTCTATTGCCGGGTCGAATCTATTGATCAGTGTTAATCGGGACACCCTGCATTGATTATTCCCGAAAGGAATAAAACACTAGTGTCTGTAGATATTAACAAATAATATATATATGTGTGTGTGTGTGTGTGTGTGTGTGTGTGTGTGTGTGTGTGTGTGTGTGTGTGTGTGTGTGTGTGTGTGTGTGTGTGTGTGTATTAGCAGAAGTACCAGTCTTTGACTGAGTTCAAAAATAGCCTACAGAAAATGGACTGTGATTGATGAAAGTATGATAGGTTATGAAAAGGAAGGGGTTGTAAAGAGATAGGTTTTGATACTCAAAAAATTTACCCTAAGCAAAATATGATGAAAGTAAAGATAATTTTCGCGAAAATATAATTTTTATATTAACTTTGTTTCCATTCGTAGCCAAGAGTGACCAACAAAATTATGTTTCCTTACGAAGAGAAAATGTTATATATATAATAATAATATAAATATACAAGAAATAAATGTTACCATAGTCAATAAAAGTTACTTTTATGGTAGAAAAGTTAATTGGTTTGTATTTTTAAGTAGTTTGTAAAAAAAAATTTTTTGTAATTCACGGACCGGTTAAAAAAAAATCAAAATGGCAGCTACTTTGAAATGGAGAGCCCCGTTTTCAATTTGAAGGAGGGGCACCTGAGCATTCTGTGTTAACAATTTAAGAGAGTTCCATCAACGTAAGGAATATTCATAAACATATTTTAATGTTTTCCGTTATTTTGTGCTTGAGGAATATTCGGTTATGGCATGTGTAGTTTATATAAAAATTCATTCAAGTAGTTATCGCCTCAAATTTCGTTTTAATTTCGGTTCGCCGAAATTATTTCAAGCAAAGAGCATTAAAAACTATTTCAAAACAAAAAAAAACATGAACTGAACTTTTATTGACTATGCTAACATTTATTTCTTGTATATTTATTTTTTTGGGTAGTCGTTTGTTGGCTTTTCTGCTAAACACTCTTACTAAATAATATCGACGAAATATCGAAAAACAAAGAAACAAAAACACTTTTGAAAAATAATGAAGCTTTACTTACTTTAGTAAAATAATCCGAAACAGCAAAATGGGATATTAAAAACTAAATACGTAATTACTTTAGTTTTTAAAGCAAAGAATCGATATAAATATGAATACGAAGAAAATGGCGCCATTTTCAAGCAGAACAGCTTCGTTTCAGTTTTACAGAATTGAACAGTGTAGTATTACGCCGTCGGATTCAGGGCTGTACTATTGTAATGTAAAGAACACGCAAAAAGGTTTGTAATCAACTGGTTTCCTTCTAGTACACTGACACAAAAAAGCTTAAACAGATATATAAATAAAAATAAAAAGGTTATGTAAATGTTTTTAAAAAGACATGTAATCACGTGAGCACGATTTTTTCCTTCTTTTGACACGATAACAAGTAACGTTATTATTTTTTTATTATTTATATATCTATCTATTTTCGAAAGAGTGCCATGTACAAGTGGAGAAGGAAAAAACAGAGTTATGTAAAATTTGTGTCGAGAATTGTCTAAAATTTCGACTGTTTTTTTTGGGGGGGGGGGGGGCTTTCACTTTTTAATTTTATTAGGTGAATTTATTATGATTCAACTCAAAAACTAAATAAAAGCTAACGTGAATTAAGATTAAAGTTTGGGTGTTATTGTGGACCCTCCCCCCTTTTAAAAAAATCTTGTTAAACTTTGTGACATATTTACATTCTATGGAGGTCAGGCGCGAACGAACACCCCATAATTTTATTATACCATATTTCTTCAAACTGAAACATAATTATCAAAGTATAATTACGCAAATAGATATGAAAAGTCTTTGTTAAAGTTTGTGCCATATTTCCATGGAATACAGGCGCGAACGCAGATCCCACAATTTTATTATACCATCCCTATTTAAGTTGAAACATATTTATCAAAGTATTCTTATGTATATCTATATCAAAAACCCTTGTAAACGTTTTTTTTTTCATTGTTTATTTCCATACTTTGGGGGCCAGGCGCGAACGAAGACCCAACAATTTTTATGAACCACCGTTCTGCCAGATCAAACATACCTATTCCTGACCCTCGATACATCTTCTATCATTATAAGTAATCAGTTTTTTAAAATAGTCAATCATATAGGAGCCTATTCGTGACCAGACAAACACACACACACATACACACACACACGTTCATATATATATATATATATATATATATATATATATATATATATTTCTCAAAAACCTTCTCAAAATCTTAAGCCTTGATAAAGGGGAGACTAAAACTTGCTTCTATGGTTTCAAATGATCTGAAATAACAGCAAGGGGAGATTGGATTCCAAATATTTCTCATATCTTATATCTCCCCTTTTTTGGAAATGGAGTACAATTATGAATATCTCCAGTATCAAATGATCTTTTTACACTGCGAAATTAACTTTATGCATGAAAACTATACTTCATTTGTTAAATTTGGATCAGTAACTGTTGAGATTTGGAACTTATAAAATTGTCAAAAAGGTTGTATATCTCTCTCTATATAGATATATGGATATATCTATACTGGTAGCCAAATTTATTATTCAACTGCTCATATCTTTGGTTCCATGGGACGAAACTACATGAAAATTTACAGGCGTTTTGAAGATTATAATACTATTCTATGATTAAAATTGTATGACAATTAGAAAAAAAAAATCACCTATATTTTCAAACCAATAAACTATGCCCAAATTTACCGACATTTGTATATATAGTGTCTTAGTAGGCCAGCTTCAGTTTTGCTGCTACGGAATGACTTTTGCTTACGGTTTTTTTGCTTGGTTGTCTCCCCGATGCCTTTGCCAGGCAACTAATCTGATTTTGATCCAAGTTAATACTTTTCAAAAACTAACATCACACGTGCATTTGAGAAATGTTATCATCGCACAAGCAGTAAGACCCAGCTTATAAACTAGATTATTTTATAAGACATAAGCGATTTCGAAATGAATGTTTCGTTTGAGAGAACATTAGAACCGTGATACTTGACTTTTGTACGTTTAACTTTCATTCAAGTGAGTATATAAAATAATTTCATAAAATCAACAGTTGGTTCTTTGATAAGACAGGGGCGCCTTCGAAATAGATGTTTATGTTTAGAGTACAATTGAACCATGATACTTGACTTTTCCATTATAAACTTTAAGTGAAGTCATTATTTACAGATAATTTTACTAAATACACATTAGATTCTCTACAGCGCAATGTAGACTATAATATATTGGGAAGTAAGCCACTGCATATGAAGCATCCTCCCGGTACACTGCGTGAGAGGATGTCTTTAGTTAGAGCTACTTATCAATCGATTTGATTAAAAACTGTGCGATTTCACTGATTTCGATGACAATAAAAATATGGAATAATGGAGCATTTGCTGATCCTCATTCAATCCTGGACAATGTAGGGTTTCCCTGCTAGTATATATATATATCGTGGAGGAATATATAAGGAATATATTTTATAAATTTAAAATACCAACTTGTTTATTCATTTTTTTATTCCATTTTCACTCCAAGCAAGGCACAGTGCTACTTTAATGTAAGAGGCTAATATCGGCGACATATGTTGCAGAGATACTGTGTAGGAACTTTCGCAACAAGATGTCTGTTCACATTATACTTGAACTTCTTCATGTCAGTTGGGAAAACAGGAACCCGGAAGGGAGTTCCAGGGTCTAACAGTTCTGGAGAAGAAACTATTAAAGTAGAAGGTTTTCTTACATCTAGGCATCTCTACTATTTATTTATATATATGTGAAAATTTTTCACACAAACACACACACGTACATATGCATATATAGATATAGATAGAGAGAGTAATATATATATATATATATATATATATATATATATATATATATATACACACACACACAACACACACGTCTATAAAAGCTTGATGAGTCAGCGACCTAAGTGGTCATTTGCCATCAGGATTACTTCTATCAATTGGGAAATAATGAATTACGTTGAATGGGGAAACCTTTTCAAAACAAATAAAAAAAAAACTTTTGATCTTCTTATCGACGCGTGCTGGAAAATCCCATAAAGTATAACGACCAATGAGTAATAAAGCCTCACCCGAGCCCGTCACACCTTTCCGGGGGTGGGGCATACACGCTTTCTCAACCAAGCTGAGCTTGTAAAATTCATTTATTATTTAAAAAAAAAAAAAAAAAGAAAAGAAAACGTTTATCATTACATCTCAAAATGGCTGCCGAAATGAATAATTCAAATGTGACTTTGCAACAAATGTGTCAAACAACTAAATATTTGGTCAATCAAGTGAAATACATGTTGATAGCTAATAAAAGGCAGCCGTCCATTTTGACTAAATTGTCTCCTAGGATTTTCTCCCAGTTCACATTTATTAGAGGAGAAAATTTATGAATTAAAAATATTATTTTATTATTTTATTATTTTACCAGCTTTGGATACTATGTTTTCAATATCTATCGGTCTGAACGATGTTACAGTAAAGAGATCGGATGGAGGATCTACGATTTTTTTTTTTTTTTAAGGGTCAATTAGATTTAAAGATGACCATGTTGTAGCTCTCAAAGAAGCAATTTGGTAGAAACGTGTCTGACAAATGAGAATTTATTGGAAAGATGTTTGATATTTGTAGCACAGGAAAAAAAAGGAAGTTGTTTTTATTGGTGAAACTAGGACAACTTATATATTCGCTACGGAATTTTTAGATAAGGATTTTTATGATTTGGATTGTTTTGATTATTTTGACTATTGTTCTCGTTTCAGCTACATCTTGTCGAATTCGTGAATAATTATGTTGAACTCGGAAATCTGTACAAATATATGGATAGGGTGGATTGTTTTCGTTCTGTCAGCCATGACTAAATAAAAATGTAAAGTTATTTTTATCATACTTTTAGTATCGCCTATAGTAATTTTTTAACCTTCAACTTCCAGAAGACGTAAAACTTATTATATTTGGGAATTTTATTCGTTGCACAAGTCATGGCTGCCACAACAAGAGCAATATATCCTCGTGAATTCAATAAAGGGTGAAATTCGAAATTCCGTACAGATTCCCGAGTTCGACAAGACAAGACAGTCGGAGGTTAAATCAGCTGAAATGTCTTAATAATAATATCCAAAATGAGAACAATAGTTCGAATAATCCAATTAATACAAATTATAAATCCGTTCTTTTTAATTGATAATTCGGAAAATAAATAAATAAATAAATAATAATAATATAATAATAATAATAGTAGTAGTAGTAGTAGTAGTAGTAACAACAATAATAATAATAATAATAATAATAATAATAAACAACATTAAAAACGTATTTCCATTAATCCAACAATATAATAAACAAAATCTAAGTTATCGAGTCTTGATCATTGTATACGAACCAAAGCAATTTTTTAGAAGCGCAATCCATATATAAATACAAATACAGTTATTGCTATTACCTACGTTGGCTATTTTATGTTAACTTTGTGACATTTCCACATTAAACAAATAATTTAGTAGTATTAATCGGATATAACACTCATTTGGGTATTAACAAGATTTGTGGAGTGATCGTTTTTTGTTTTGTTTTTTGTTTGTTTGTTTGTTTGTTTGTTTGTTTGTTTTTATTCAATTAATAACATCGTCTCTTGATTCGTGGAACTCTTTCTTTGTTGCCTTTATTGTTGTACGAATTATTGATCGTTATATTTTCCGGCCTTCCTCAGTTAATTGTCCGACTTATAGTGGTGAAGAGTCACACCTGTAGCAAGTCGGCGTTCATTTATTGATGCGGTTGGGCGACAACAACAACAAAAGCAAAAAGAAAAAAAAAGAAAGGAACACGGTCGCTTTTTTTCCTTTTCCTATGGGGGGGGGTACGCCTCAAATCGAAATGATCCTTTCGCAAAACGACACTCATATTCTGACAGAACACACATGATGATACATCTGAATAAAATAATCAGACAATCCTACTTTATTTACTTACCTCCCTCTCCCCATGAAGACAGGGTTGGACACAAGGCCAATTATTAATGTGGAATAATCGACTTACCCCTAAAGGGCACTCTGGAATTGGACAAAACATTCTCTCTAAGTCTAGAAGTAAAGGGCATGATATATAAATTGTACTATGAGATCAGATGCTACATTTTGCTCCTGGCGAAAAGATCACGGACTCAGAGAATCAATCAGTCCATCTCCACGGTTAAATATACTCTAAATTTTGAAATAATATGTGTGAATCAGGATTAATTTGTTTACCTTTTCAGGATATCAGACATTAGGGCGCTTGTCCAGAATCATTTCTAATGAAAAAAACAAAATCAAATTTTAAAAATCTGTATTATGTACGTACTCGTAGTGGATAGAAAATATCATACACCAAAAAGCACGTACGTAGTTTTATTTTTAAAAAAAAAAATCAAATTTAGGAATAAACTAAGTTTGAAACCAGTCTTAAATAACAAGGGAGATTTTAGGAAGCCATTCTTAACAGGGGGGGTGCTATCGAAAAACTCAAATTACTGGGAAAATATATTTTCTTTATAAATATAAAATTACTTGATCAAAGTGATTTTTGACGTACAATATTTATAATATTGATGAAGCCTTGGACTTTTTGATAATTTACAGCAGTCGAACACATAAAATACTTCAAAGTCATCACAAACATTGACCGCAATGTTGAAAACTGTGCAATTAATACAGATTACACGACTGACGTCATGAGCTAAAAAAGTAAAAATCTTTTAATTTTGTGGAGTTTGGAATTATCAAACGTTGCTTGAATTTTGCAAATGTATTTAATTTGCCTAATCTATTATTTAAATCGTATAAAAAACTACCTGTCTGTCTATCTATCTATCTATCTATCTATCCCTCATAGACAAGTAGACAATGTTCGTCTTTTATACGGAGAGGTTTGCATAGACAACAATAGCAACAATAAAAAAATAACTACAAAAAAAAACAGACACATTTTTATATTCAAGTTTAAAATCAGCTTAATGAAATAATCCATTCAAACCTTCAAATCACTCCTTGTCTTTTTTTTTTCTTTTTCTTTTTCTTTTTTTTTTTTTTTTTTTTTTACAAAATGAATTGACATCTTTGAAATACGTACGCAGTGAGCGCGAGTCATATAATGGATATTAACGCGAGACTATGGAATCGGCTTATTATTTATTTCTTCCCCACAGCGGGGAATTTGTGACACAAGTTTGAGAAAGTACAATTTGAAAAGCCATCGATCTAGAGGAAGAGCACTAACACAGAACAAAACATTATTCATCCTTTTCAATCCAAGGAAAAAACTATATTTTTTTTCTCGGGGAACTCATGTAAGTCTCTGATGATTTGTTTGTTTGGTATATTCATGCCATTCAATGAAACACGTGTAAGACGCAACAATAAAACAATATGAATGTGAATTAAGTGAATATTCCTGTGACTTTGGAATGTTTAATAAAGTTATTTATGCTATGAAAGTGTAAACCTTTTTTATTGAGCTTAATTGTGGCAATTTTTAATAACTTTATTGAATATATACATTATAAGTATATATCTGTTGACAAGCGTAGTATATATATATATATATATATATATATATATATATATATATATATATATATATATATATAGAGAGAGAGAGAGAGAGAGAGAGAGAGAGAGAGAGAGACGAGCGGTTTTGTTTGTTCTTCAAAAGAAAGTTTAATTAAACATTTATATAAACTAAAATTTGAACTTGTGTTTTTTTGGGCGGGGGGTCGAGAGAAAAAAGCGACATAATAATTATTCGTGTTTTACGATGTACATTTTGAATTGTTATCTATTATATAAAGGTCATCTTATTGTAATTGCGTGCACGCGTGCGTGTGTGCATGCGCTTGTTGCTATAGATCAAATACTACAAAACAAAGACCCACAAAGTTGATATATTCGTGATCGTTGCTGTTCCAGATAAATAATATCTAAAATGATATTAAATTATTCTTTTTTGTGTATGAGGGGGTCAACTGGGCCAGGTTTCGTGAGGGTGAAAAGTGTTTTTAGTCATTTTATACACAAATTTGAAATGCAGATTCATTCTATCGGAGAATCTATATAAAGAAGGATTGTCTATGTATGTGTGTATGTCCAGAGAAGGGGATGGGCCGTGCAGTAGAAAAGTTCGGAAGAGGGAAAGGAAAAATGGATGAGGAGCAAAAGATAGAACGATACAGAGAGGTAGAGATATATAAGTTTTCATAGAAATTGGCTAAACTTTATCTTCAGGCAAAGCCGAGTAGTCTTTCTGGTAAGTAAATAAACGACTTTTTCTTATAATGAAATTGTGCTTGTGGTTATTCTCGTATATGCAAAGGAAAAGAATTGGTTGTAAAAGATGCGTTTTTATTTATTTTGTTTTTGTTTGTTCGTTTGCTTGCTTATTTATTTTCCGATACAACAAAGTACAGGACGACCCCCCTTCGAAAGAAATGGAATCACTCATAGAATTTTTGATAAGATTCATCATCTTTTCTGCAACCCAATCTTATTTTGGCACAAATAAACTCCAGTCGTTGCCTGACTTGTTCATCAAATTTCAGTCATGAGTTTTCAACAATCTGTTTTATCACCGTTCAATGATAATCACACCTGGATACAGCGGACAAAATTGTCAATAACTCTGATACTCTCCTCTCTTGGAAGTACCCTGGTTTTGACTGTGATAGCCTTCTTTAATTCTGAAGTCGTCTGTGGATTATTTTACTAAACGTTATATTTGAGATTATCCCACGAATAAAAATCTGAAATTAGGATCACATTTTCTATTAGTAGGTCGATCACCAAAGTGTCCCCCATATATTTGAGACACAAAAAAATAAATACTGTTAGACGTTCATAATTGGAACTTAGTGGCCAAGTCTGGATATAACTGAAGTTTATATATTTGTCAAATATGGTTGTATTGCAGACCGAAAAGCGTTGCACGTAATGAGGATGAAAACTTTGTTCTATAACAAGAAAAGGATTTATTTGATTACCTACGTCGTTTGATGAACGAAAGTTGAATAAGTGGAGAAACGAAAGATAGAAAGTTCTTTGGGGTCCGAGAAAGTGTATTGTAGCTGCAGTGCTACGGGATCACACAGTTAACCATTTAATGAATGATGTTTCTTTTCAGTGATGATTTTTTTGTACTGTTTTTAATTGAGTATTATCTTGAATTTGTTTATGATTAAGAAAAAAAAATAATAAAATTCATCAATTAGATTATCTGGATTTGAATTGATAAGCAATAAAATGAGTTTCATATTCCTAAATAAATAAAGACTCCGCCATCTCGACATACTTTGAAAATAAAGAGTTTCTTTTTGAAACGAAATGAAACTTCTCCCTTAGAATTATGAATACAGAGGGGTGGTTGTGGTGAAGTGGATAACGATGTGAACTGATGATCTGAGTGTGTCAAGTTCGAATCCAGTCAGTTCCACTTTCCTTTATTTCACATGATCCGTTCTGTAAGAACTTAATTCTAGAAAAAAAATCTGTGCAATTAACGCCAGCATCTGATTTACGCCGGTCAAATAAAAAAAAAATGTTCCGAGTTGATATGGATTTTATAAACGATAATATTGCATGCTGAGAACGGAGTCGGCATTGCCTCCCTACTAACTCCCCGACCATGGGAAGACGGAATGCAATTGGTTAAGCTCGTCGTCCTCTTCCCCCCCCCCTCAAAAAATTGCATTAGTGACACTCTTGAATTCCCTCGATTTTATCTGCTGTTTAAAATACACTTAGACATATTGACTAACAGTATTTTAAAGGGCATTATTACGCATGTGCATTACTTCGATCCAAACTTAAACTTCTGCACTTTATAAAATATATAATTTATTGAATAAATGTGTTCGTATCACGGCCACTGTTTGAAAAATACCCAATATAAGAATCGAACGCATGATTGTAGGTTTTTTAGATGAAGTTAATTACTGTGCGAAAGCTGTAGATTCTGAAATGACGAGTTTGTTAATGTTTAAAACAAATATGGAATACTGGGGGGGGGGCGTAAAAATCTTTGAAGAACTGAAAGAAAAAAGTGATAAATTGTGACTCGAAATTGAGATTAAATCGGAACGAAAGATAATTCGTTTAGTTGGGGTGTGGCGGAATGAAAAGATGACAGAATAAAAAAATACTCATGCAAAGTCAATATGAAGAAAGAAAGAAAAAACGATAAAAATACGATAAAGTTTATAAAAAGAAAAAAAAGAGCGTAAAATAAAAAGAAAAAAGATATAAAGTTAATAATAATAATAATAATAATAATAATAATAATAATAATAATAATAATAATTGCATTAACTTCAGCTGATATCAAACAAAATTATTGTGACACTTCGAAGCGGATTGAAAAAACGAGGAGGGAGAGCACTAGCCAGACTTCCACTTGAAGAGTGTGGAGAGTATTAGGATCTTGGAAAGACTTGTTGCCATTTAAAGAAGTCTAGTTGTTGTTGTTAGTGAGAAATCAATGGTAAACGGCTTTTGCAATGTTAACGAATGAGTCGGGGTGTACTGGATATCTCAAAAGACTTCGTTATTAGTGAGTAAATAATAATGATAATAATAATAATAATAATAATAATAATAAGAAGAAGAAGAAGAAGAAGAAGAAGAAGAAGAAGAAGAAGAAGAAGAAGACGACGACGACGACGACGACAACAACAACAACAACAACAGGACGAAGTAGTCTTAAAGCAAAAAAAGAAAATAACTAATTAAAAGTGAAAACAAAAAGTAAATAAAATATCGAAATAGTTGTGCTCCCTCGACGTAAACTATCCCCCCCCACACACACACACACCCCGCCCAACCCGATAAGTAGCAAAACTCCTCCACTAGGTTTCTAGTCTACCTAGCCTCTACTAATATATTTCTTCCTTCGTACTGATAGACTTTGGAATTTCCTCCCGGTACCTGCTTCCCCAACTGTACTTGCATGTAGAAATTTAAATGTAACAGACATCTCGCTGGTCAACTCCCTACACGGTGTGTCTGTAGATATCGTCTCAAATAGTAGCCCCTTACGTCCTTGTTTGGGTTTAATAAGAGTATGTAATATATGTTATTATTTTTATTAGTTTATCTACCTATCTATATATCTATCTATCTATCTATTTATCTATCTATCTATCAGTCCACAAATATATATGTATGCAGACGCGCGCTCGCGCGCGCGCGCGTGTGTGTGTGTGTGTGTGTAACAAATGAGCTAAAAAAGAATATTGTCTTTATAAAACAAATCTATCAAGACAGTAGAAGCTCTACCCGATTAAGAGGAACAATTCATGAATTAAATTAAAAACATGGGGAATAAAAGTTACATAGAATTTATTTAAATTATCAGGTCAATAATGACGGAAATTATATATATATGTATATATATATATATATATATATATATATATATATATATATATATATATATATATATATAAGTGAAAGTGTCTGCCTGCTGTCTGTCTTTCTCTGTGTGTGTCTGTCTGTGTACATTTCCCTACACAATAACTCTGTCAATTTTCAGTCTACAGACTCGAAATTTAATATACACGGTAGTGAGATTTGGGAAAAATTTGTAATCCGTTTTCGGCCAAAAATTTAGCTGTTAAAGGGTCAAAGTTCAACGATTTGCACTTTGAGAACTCTACCAAACTCCTACGCCAATTTTGGGTATAAACAATTGACATTTTAGATATAGGTTCCTTGGACATGGATCTAACTTAATGACTAGATTTGAGCCCAAAACAATAAATGTTAAGGGGGCATAATAGGGGTCAAAGTTTTTAAAAATTTGACCTCTGCGATCTCTACTAAATTACTCAACAATTTCTGGTCTAAACATTTGAAAATCTACATAAAGGTTATTCAGAGATGGGGCAAGCTTTTTAATCGGTTAGGGTCGAAAATTTGAGCTACAAATATATAAATCTATGTATGTATGTTTGCATGTATGTCTAAAATTTTCGACAGAGGTGACGAATTTTCACAAGATCGGTATCGTTTTGAAGCTCGACCCTTCAGACGACAAATACCCAAAAATTGGCTAAATACATGTATTTCTTCACCCTCAACTGGGCACTTTTCTACAGGGAGGGGTCGCTTTTTTCACCGATATTTTCAAAAGTCATCCCCTCTTTTCGATTGTCTAGCTTACTTCCGGTTTGGCGATGGTCGTAACAGCAAAGACGGCAGGTTTTTCCCCCCGTTTTTTTCCTGCTTCGCGGTACGGGTTCGAGCCTGCCTTCCTACTACTACTTTTTTTTTTTTTTTTTTTTTTTTTTTTGCTCAACACACACCTCCAAACACCCGTGCAACGCCGGGTTGAAATGCTAGTATATATAGAGATAAAGAGAGAGAGAGAGAGAGAGAGAGAGAGAAAGAGAGAGAGAGAGAGAGAGAAAGAGAGAGAGGGGGGCAGCGAAGAAAAAAAGGAAGAAAGTATAAGAACTTAGGAAGGAAAAAAAGAAAAGTTGAAAAAAAGAAAGAACGTCAAAAAAAGAAAGAAAATGAACGAAATAAAGAATAAACAGAAAGAATAATATAATGAATAAACTAAAAAAAAAACACGTGAAAAAAGAACAAAACAAAATAATATAAACAATTTAGAAAATGAAGTAAATAAAACATTTAAAAAAAAAAGTTTTTTATTATTGTTTATTAATACTGCATCATACGTGGCTAACACTGGTTTGGGTTTGTTGCGCTGTTAATCATCTCTTAAACGACTAATTACTACTTTTAAAGTCGCTCTCGGAAAAATGTAAACTTTGCCGTCTGCGCAAAATAAAAGTTCATTTAAATACAAACTAATTCGCCGAATATTAATATAAAATATTTCGAAAGAACATAATATCACTTACCTAAGATGCTCTCTGTAGAATGTAGCCGAATAGTGTAAAACATTTGATTTTTCCTTTAAGAAATAAATATATTCCGTGTTGTTGATATTGCTGCGCTGCTGGTCGCCATCGCAGTTGAGGGACGCGACTCACCACATGCGACCATAACGACGCTGAAGTGACGGGTCATGTGACATTAATGAGGTCCATTGATTGGCTTGTTCTTTCGCGCTCTTCTTAACACACGCACACACGTATACATGCAAACACACACGCAAGTGTACAAGCATCTATGTGTGTCTGTGTGTGCGCGCATGTATGTGCGTGTGTATAAGATATATAGATAAATATGTATATATAATATATCTTATTTTACTATATTACGGATTTTTTACTTTATAATTCATTTATATACCAATTCATTAATTGGCTTTTGCATTTGACTATATTTAGATTCATGGACCTCATTTTCAGTATTCATCTACAATTTTAAATAATTTTTTCAAATATTGCAATTTTCACAGTCTTTAATAGTATGCTAACTAGCATACTATTAATTTAATAGTATGCTAACTAGATATTTTTATTTAGCTAGTGATTTCTTGCGAAGAAAAAAATCTAATTTTTTAAACTCCATGGAATAAAGCATCTTTCATTATATTCTTTGTTCTCAAACTTTTCATAAATTAATGTAATTTTCTTATTTCATTTTTATATATATATATATATATATATATATATATATATATATATATATATATATATATACACATATATATATATAAAATAAAAGTTACAATAAGTTTACTAAGGTAATCAAAATGGTAAACTTAAAATATATTATAAATATTAGAGAGTTAATATTTACAAGTAAAATAAACTCAGCCAGATATAAAAAGCTCAATAAAACCGAAAAGGAAATAGAGCTTATAATATGAACAAATGATTAATAAAATATGTTAAAAGACATCTTGAAAAAGAGTTAAAAACATATTTAATTTTAAAAAAGGAAGCACAAGATAAGTGGATAGTCCTTAATCCGCGGAGTTTCGAAGAAATACTCTCCTTCTCATCAGAGGGCAGGAATTAGCAAAATGCAGGATCGGATTTTGCATATAAAAGTATTTAATGAAACTACAAGTAAGTCAAAGATCTTACTTGGTTAAAAAAAAAAAAAGGTGAGGTAAGGGGAACAGGAGACAAAAGAAAAATAATAAAAAGATTTCACATGAATGGATAGTCCGGTGAAGGGTAAAAATCCAAAAATGGTAAAATCCAAAACGGTCGAATTTAAAATTTCAATCCACTGGGTAAATTCCAAATGGTCCAAAATCATCCAAAAGGCAGAGTTCCGTGGAAAAAAGTGAAAATGGAATGAATTCCAAATCATTAAAAGAAAAGTACTAGAGATAATATTTGAAACACGTCTGTCAAGGTTGGATGAATCATTTAAAAAAACACACTTTGTCAATACCGAGAAAGCATTTGGACTACATCAACCAACAGACATTCAACGCAACAACGAATATATTTTTCGAAAAATCAATAAGGAGCTATACGCTTTCGCTATATGGGAATATATATATATATATATATATATATATATATATATATGTGTGTGTGTGTGTGTGTGTGTGTGTGTGTGTTTGTACATTCTTGATAATACATAGATGAAACTCTACTCCCCTTCGAAGTAATCTCATCCTGCTGCAATGCACTTGTTGTACTGTTTCAACAACTTCTGGAGGGCTCCATGGGTGTCCTCTTGTATGAGGGTGTCAATGACCCTCACCACAGCTTTTTTAATCTTCTCAATTTGTCATAACGAAAGCCTCTACGGTTTTCCTTGAGCTTAGGGAATAACTAAAAGTCACAGGAGGCAAGGTCTAGACTATATGGAGAGTGAGGAACTGTCTTGATACCTATCCTTGTCAAATAGTCTGTGACAATGATGCAGCACCCTCAGCACAAACTTCGCACTAATCTTCCGCATCTTCAGTTCCTCAGGAACTGTGTGTACAGTTCCCACGCTGACATCAAACTGTGCATTTATTTTCTCTATAGACACACGACGGTCCTTATCCATGAAATTCTTTATTTAGCCAATCAATTTTTGTGTTCTGACTTCCTTACACCTCTCACACTTCTCATTATCCCTCACAGACTCCCTGCCTTCCTTGAATCTCTTATGCCACTCAAAAATTGATGTTCACGACGCACGACGACCAAAAAACAATCTGAAGCATTCTATATGTTTCTGTGGCAATTTTTTTTTTTCAAGTTAAAAACAGAATTTTATTGCACATCGTTTTTCTAATGTGTCTACACGTCCAGTTTGCATTTTTGAAATTTATCAACCTTGAGTGTATTCCAATTCCTGCTGTAGGTATTCATTTGAACCTGTACTAATAATAATTGGTCAGTCATCTCATAAGATGTATAGCAATAAGATAATAAATTTTCAAGAATCTATGACAATTTTAAATGTTTGTACAAAAGAGTCTGGAAACTTAATGAAGGCCACTTATATATGTATACAGTAATATTCTTTATATACATATATATTAGTAGTATTCTTTTTGTTCTATTATTACTATTTTTTATATTACTATTATAATTTTTACTCATCTCAATATTACTGTTACAATTATTCTAATGATTAATATTTGTCTTATTGTTATTAATGTTGCTGTTGCTGTTGCTGTTGTTGTTGTTGTTGTTGTTGTTGTTGTTGTTGTTGTTATATTTAGTATTTTATGTCTTTTCTTAGTTAATAGTACTATTTTAGGAATGATTAACGGGCTTTCTAACTTTTTTTTTTTATTAGCGTGGCTTAATTTCTTAACTTATATACAAGCTTATAAAAACAAAACAAAAATACTTCGGTCTACACGGGTAGATTGAAAAGCACCAAAACCAATGGTTTTAAGATTGACTAACGTTCTTTTTAACATTCTTTTTATTAGTGAGACTTTATTTCTTAACTTATAGACACTTTAATAAAACAAAACAAATGACCTCACTCTAGAAGAATTTCTCCTTCATTGGAGTCTATTATATATAAGGTATACGTGTTTCTGTAATCGATGCTTGTGTATCGTCTTATAGTTAGAATTATAAGGACGATTACGTTTCTTTGTATATGGGGTGTCTGTACGTGTCGATTTCTAACGTGTATATTTAATAGTCTTTCTATATGTATTTTTTTACATAGGCATAACCACTTATCAAGGCCAGAGACGACTCGATGATAAGGGTTAAGAGTGTACAGTAGTCAATTGGACAATATATTAATCGTTAGTAATGGAATATTCGGTAAAATTGTTAACTTAAGTGGAACGGCTCATCAAGAATTTGTTTACGTTGGACTTGAAGAAAACCATATTGTAGTCAGCTGAAAAGCAGGAAAACGGAAGACAATTCCACATGCATGCAGTTCTAAGAAAGAAGCTTTGTTCATGGAATCTACGTTTAGGTTTAGGCACAGATAAAGAGTGGGGGGAATTATTGATAGTGTTTTCAGCTAGACGACTGTTTCTTGTGCAAGTTTGGCAAGGGGGGACCATAGATTGAAGCTCAGTCGAGCACTTACCATGAAAATAACGATAAAGTAGAGACAAACTCGTAACGTCTCTTTTGTGAGATAGAGGTTGCAGGGAAAAGAAAAGAACATCTCCTACGAGGCTATGAAGTCTAGTTTTAACTCTATCAAGGCAGGACAAGTCCTTTCTAGCAGCTCCTGACCAGATGTGGCAACAGTACTCCATCTTTGGACGTATCTGGTTCTTATATAAATAGAGAATTGCATCAGCAATGAGATATATACTGGATCGATAGAAGGATCCCGCCATTTTTCCAGCGGTGTATGCGGGTGTTTTCACATATTCCCGATAATAACGAACGGGACAGTAAACGGACAGTTTTTAGCAATGATGAATAACACCCTTGTCTGCTTGATACATGCCTTAATCATTGTGTCTTTTTCCTCTGGTGGTAAGCATCAGAAATGAAGTCATCTTCTTCCGAATGGAACTCCCAAAACGCCGAGTTATCATTTCCAGATCTTTATTTCCAAATGTTTCACGTCTTCTCCCTTACATTTTCTTTAGTTGGTCTGTAGATGCTTCCATCGAACCATAGAGAAAACTCCTATCTGCTAACTAACCCAGTGGCTAGCTAACTATTAACTCGTCCTTTAGACTGTCCGTCACAGACTAACTCCTAATTCTGATTTCTCCTGGCTTACGTGTCTCTTACGGCAGCCAAAGTGAACAATCTTGCTTGTCACGTAAGCCGCATCGTTGTTTACTAAACCAAATTCCAAACTAGCTTTGTTTACGCTTTTTCTCTATTCATAACGTTTTTCCTTGAGCCAAATTTTCCCAGTTAAATATTTAACATAAATTTTATCGAACATGCTTTTCTTTTAAAACATTTTCTAAATATCTTTTTAACATAAATAATTTAACAATTAATTATAATAATCGTTCTTACCATTGGCACTGCCCGCTACAACATAAGACATATACTACGCTGTGACCATAACCAATGTGTCACAACATAACAGAAGAACGTTAGAACCATTGGTTTTAGGATAGATTAGCTTGCTTTTTCTCATTTCTTATTATTAGCAGGGGTCCATTTCTTAATTCATAAATAACATCATACAAACAAAAAAATTCCTCAATCTAGAAGGAACACCCAAAACGCCGAGTTATCATTTCCAGATCTTACCAGAACTAATGGTTTTAGGATTGATTAACGTGCTTTTTTACATTTCTTTTTATTGGCAGGGTTTGATTTCTTAACGTATAGTCCACTTAATAAAAATATAACAGCAATAACTCAGACTAGAAGGATTTCTCCAGAATCAATGCGTTTGGGATTGATTATAATATTCCTTCGCAAACATTTTTTATTCATTACTTTCCTATATTAGAGGAGGACATGTACATTTTTTGGCCGCTATGCACATTTTATTTTGCATAACGTTAGCTCGCCTGCCTTTTGAACATTTATTTTTCAGATATTCTTTCTTTACACGGGCTACCAACGGGCTGTGCGAGTTCCCATTCCAGATCATTACCAATCACTTCATAAAAACAAAACGAAATTACGTCAGTCTATAAGGATTTCTCCTTCATTGCAAAAACACAAGAACCAATAGTTTTAGGATTGATTAAAATGTCTTCGTAAACTTTCGTTATTCATCACTTTCCTTTATTATTATCAGGCACATAGGCAAACTCTTTTTTAAAGTTTACTAACGTGCTTGTTAACATTTCTGTTTATTGTTTCATGATTGCTTAAACTTCATAAACTTTTTCTTTACTTTCCATTATAGGGGTGGGGAAGTAATTTTTTACACGTTAATTAACATGCTTTTAAACATCGCATTTATTGGTGAGGACCTCAATTATTGACTTACCGACCACTTCGTAAAACAAAACAACATAAAATTAGTTCATTCTTCTTTTTGCGGACTGTTATCCATATCTTCGTCGTCGTCGTCGTCGTCGTCGTCGTCGTCGTCGTCGTCGTCGTCGTCGTCGTCGTTGTTGTTGTTGTTGTTGTTGTTGTTGTTGTTGTTGTTGTTGTTGTTGTTGTTTCACGACGTTTCGGCCAACTTAGTCTTTGGCCTTCTTCATGTGATTAACCGCGATGGGATAGGAATGTCGAGTTTTGTAACTTATCCCTAGTAATTACTGTTTTTCATAGTTGGAGTTTCATCACGTTTTGGCCAACTGATCCTCTGGCCTGCTTGGGAAGGATTGATACTTTCAGGCAATGCTCACCTGAAACTGCAGAGACTCAACACCCCTATCCACTACGCCACGATCCCAGAGGATGAGTTGGCCGAAACGTGGTGAAACAGCAATAACTATGAAAATGAGGATAGCGGTCTGCAAAAAGAATGAAGGCACAAATTATGAAACCTCATGTCAAGGATTTCAAAAATAAAAAAATAAAAAATTGAATTAGCTTACCTACAATAATGCGCAAGCTAATTATAGTTTAATTTGTTTTAGAGAGGGTGAGGTTCTTTCCAAAAATCTGTTCTGAATTGTGCCATCTTTCCACGGGGAAACGCCGGTACACGGGTACGATTCCATATATTTTTTTCGATTCCGATGCAATTACCGATTCTGTATTACATTTTTGCTTCCGGTACAAGTACCAATTCCGATTCCGATTCTTTATAAATCTCTAAATATTTAACAATAAATCTGTTATTTTTTCCCAATCACCTTAAAAACACATGTTAAATGTGTATATATTTTTTAACGTAAAAATACACTTGATCAATAGATTATAGTTTTACTGGTATTTTAAAATCAATAAATATTTAAAATCAATAAATATTTATTATTGTATTATTACTGTCAGCAGTGGAACATTTTGTTTTAAACAAAATCAAATAAAACCGACAATTAAAAGAATCATTTAAACATCGTAAAATAGGCACAAATTTTTTCCGATTCTGATACCGATTCCAATACCCTAAAAAGTTCTGATTTTTCCGATTCCGATTAATCGTCCCAACATTAATATATACACCCATAGACGGAGTGTTTCACTGTATCAGAGCTCTTCAGCGTGGTTAGAAAAGTAACTAAAAAGCTATATATTTTTAATTTTATTATTTTATTAATATGTTACTCTTTTACTCCAAGCCTGGGGGTTTCATATTTCGCAGTATTAACCGCACGTAAATGAAAACAAGTAATCCGTTAGGATTTGAATCCTACATTGCCAATTCCATAGTCCAGAGGCATATCTATTATACTTACAAGACGCCATTCAGTCTCGCTCTCCGATCATGCATTTAAACACGTACTTTTTAAAATACCTTCTTTAAGTTCATTTTAGTTGACGAACTGTTCGAAATTCACATGGATGAATTTGAACTTTGAAACTCGCTCCGGTCATTTTCAAGAATGAATGAAACAGTTCAAGTCAAAGTTGACCTCATTAGAAACACTGCTGCAGATTATATAGAAATTTAACTTTTTGCATTTTATCATAGAAATATGGCTATCTTATAAGGAATGGATCAACGGAATGTAAGGGTATTAGAGGCAAACAGATATTTTCTTCCAAACGAGCCCTTTGTTGTGTCGTGTTAATCGTACATCAAGTCTTGTGATTAAAATAGTATTAACTGGACGAGATTTGCACTCTTTATTTAGGTATCTCATTTGCATATTATACTACGCCATTCTGGAACTCCCGCATTTGCCTTTCCCTCCTTTTAAAGTCCTTGGTCCATCTTCACCCTGTAAATTTGTCATTCTAGCTTTCCTCCATGTTTTGTTCAGTTTCATGTTGCTTTTGTTCCTGCTCAGGCATTTCGATATCTTCAGGCTCAAACCTGGTTTTAAATCGGTCAACATGAGCTAATGTTCATTTTTTTTTTAGTTTAGCCGTGTTCTGTCCTTTTTGTATAATAACCTTCGCTCTCTCTCTCTCTCTCTCTCTCTCTCTCTCTCTCTCTCTCTCTCTCTCTCTCTCTCTCTCTGACTGCACTAACGCATCTTATCCATGTTTCTATATAGTCTGAATTGCCCAGTGTGTTCACAATCCTATTAGCAACGCCATTGTTGTGCTGTGTAAATCGCGTATCAAGTCTCGTGTTTACAACAGTATCCAATGCCCGAGGTTTGCTCTATTTATTTAGATATCTCATTTACATACCATGTTACATTTTCCTTGGAATAATAAAATTGTCGAATTTAGAAATACATAGAAAAATATAAAATATGAATAATAAATACTAGTCGTTTTCTGTAGCTTTCCAGTCGGAAGAGTGAGCTTTTGAGCACTGATGAAACCATTTCCACAGGATACAACTGTCAATATTTTTATATAACAAGAATATGTATGTGTTTTGGACGCGTAGAAATATGCCAATCAAAGTTGTTTATGGAAATTTGTTCTCTTCATTAACTAAAGTTTACATAACATTAACATTAATTAATGACTTCAGTATTGTACTATTGAGCTGTAACGAAAACCTGCGTTATTTCTAAAACAATTACTATAGATAGATAGATATTATTACATGTATACACATATAACGTTATAAAGTTATATAATATAGTTTGAATAGATTATACTTCAACGGTGTTCGATACGTGAGTAGAGATTTATAGTAGCGTATGAAAATATATTTATGGCAATTAAGCTACATATATGTTTTATATATATATATATATATATATATATATATATATATATATATATATATATATATATATATATATATATATATATATTTTAATCCATAAACAGACTATTTCGCTGGATCACAGCTCTTGAATGCGCGTATGAATATACATATATATATATTTATATATATATATATATATATATATATATATGTAGATAGATAGATAGATAGATAGATTTATTTTATTGCCGTTTATCTGTTTAGTTACACATGTTTCCGCTACTGAATCGTATTAGCAATCCAGTAACTTAGTCAGACTTGGACAGAAGCCTATATATATATATATATATATATATATATATATATATATATATATATCGTATTAGCAATCCAGTAACTTAGTCAGACTTGGACAGAAGCCTATATATATATATATATATATATATATATATATATATATATATATATATATATATATATATATATAGGCTTCTGTCCAAGTCTGACTAAGTTACTGGATTGCTAATACGATTCAGTAGCGGAAACATGTGTAACTAAACAGATAAACGGCAATAAAATAAATCTATCTATCTATCTATCTACATATATATATATATATATATATATATATATATATATATATATATATATATGTATATTCATACGCGCATTCAAGAGCTGTGATCCAGCGAAATAGTCTGTTTATGGATTAAAATATATATATATATATATATATATATATATATATATATATATATATATATATATATATAAAACATATATGTAGCTTAATTGCCATAAATATATTTTCATATATATAT
>NC_136507.1:53389773-53532273 GCF_053919585.1 Euprymna scolopes | reverse complement strand
TAAAGATGGCCAAGGCTACAAGAAGGTTGCTAACACCTTGAAACTGAGCTGCAACACAATGGTTAAGATCATCCAACATTTTAAAAGAGCAGGGTCCAATCAGAAAAGGCCTCGAGTAGGTCATCCAAAGAAGCTAAACGCACATGCTGAGTGTTACATCCAAATGTTTTCTTTGAAAGATCGGCATAGGAGTGCTGCTAGCATTGCTGCAGAGATTAAAGAGGTTGGGGCTCAGCCTGTTAGTGCTCAGACCATACACCGTACACTACATCAAATTGGTGTGCATGGCTGTCACCCCAGAAGGAAGCCTCTTTTGAAGACAATACACAAGAAAGCCCTCAAAAACTTTGCTGAAGACATATCAACAAAGCGAACCATGTCCTATAGTCTGGTGAGACGAAATTTAATTTGTTTGGTTCTGCTGGTGGTGACCAGGTGAGGAGTACAAAGATAAGTGTGCCATGCCTACAGTCAAGCTTGGTGGTGGGAATGTCATGGCCTGGGGCTACATGAGTGCTGCAGGTATTGGAGTGTGGCATTTCATTGAGGAAAATATGAACTCCAACATGTACTGTCAAATACTGCAGCAGAGCATGACCCCTTCCCTCAGAAACTAGGTCGCAGAGCAGTGTTCCAGCATGACAATGACGCAAAACACACATCCAAGACAACCACTGCTTTACTGAAGAGGCTGAGGGTAAAGGTGATGAACTGGCCAAGCATGTCTCCAGACTTGAACCCATAGAACATCTTTGGGGCATCCTCAAGCAGAAGGTGGAGTTGCAGAAAGTCGCAAATATCCGCCAGCTCCGCCACGTCGTAATTGAAGAGTGGAAAAGCATTCCAGTGGCTACATGTGGAGCTCTTCTAAACTCCATAAGGGCAGATTTAGATAATGATGGTGGCCACACAAAATATTGAGAGTTGACATATTGTGTGTTCATATTGACAACTTTTGTTGCCAGGGATTTAGCTTTTAAAGACTATATTTTGAGTTATTTTGAGGGAAGCCTAAATTAACTCTGTTATATGCTGCAGACAGGTTACTTTTCATTGTGTCAAAAAATCTTTTTTTTTTCAGTGTTGTCCCATGAAGAGGTATGCTTAAATATTTGAAGAAATGTGAAAGGTGTACTCACTTTTGTGATTCACTATATATATATATATAAACTTTTCAATAACATTTGTTTGAATGAGAAGATGCTGCCTAAATATACACAATTTAAATTGCACGACGCAGCGGCTCAAGGTGAAACTAACACTCGGAATTTTAGAGTTAATTTAATTAAGCATAAAATTGCCATTGCCCATGGACTTATTAATAACTATAACTCTGAAGTCATTGAGTTAGAAAACCAACTAAAAAATATGATTACCGCGGGACAATTTATCTCAATTCAATACAATCTCTTAAAAATCCTCAAACAATTTGAACTCTCACATCGAATAAATCTAAAAAAAGAAACTGAACATTTTATACAAAAGTGACATATTATTCCCTCAACAAACACAAAATTATACTAATCTTTCTAACCAACAACTAACAGAGCACCAAAAAGAATTTCTCTCACTCGGACTCAATTTTCATTTATTTAGCTCTTACAATCACCAAAATAAAATGCCGAAATAGAACTCTTATACGAAACTCTTGTAACCTAGAAAAAGAACAGAAAATCACTACGCATCCAGAAATTAAAGATATACCTAGGGCTGAGGCCATGAAAAATAGATTCCAAAATCTAAAACTATTTTAACCGATAACTTAAAAAATGCTGCCAACGAACTATGAAATAAACCAAACTTAATTGTTAAAAAGGGGGGATAAAACCAACATGTGTGTATTACTAAAATAAAACTGAATATTTTTGTAAGCTTCAATCCATCTTAGACGATTCTAGAAAATTTAAGAAAGTTTTAAAAAAGTTCTGTCAATGATTTAAAAACTCAAGTAAATAAACTTATCACAGCGAATAATACTGTAATAGACAATAATAATAATAATAATAATTGGAGATTATAACCCTGGATATTTATATGGCAACGTAAAAACCCATAAA
Source organism: Euprymna scolopes (assembly GCF_053919585.1). Lineage (NCBI taxonomy): Eukaryota > Metazoa > Mollusca > Cephalopoda > Sepiida > Sepiolidae > Euprymna > Euprymna scolopes. The sequence goes on along the minus strand of NC_136507.1, from coordinate 53,530,216 downwards.
CCTAATTTTCCACTTCGTCCCATAATCTTGCAGGTGACAACCCCAATATATAACTAAAAAAAATCAATGAACTCATCACACCGTATTTAGCTTGCCGACACAGCGTAAAACCACAGAAGAACTCATGCAGATTCTTCAAGCCACTAAAATCAACAATAAAATCACTGTTTCTCTAGATCTCGAAAATCTTTTTACAAATGTACCAGTAAATAAAACAATTGATATTGTCATTGACAACATATATAACAATCCAACCCTTCATCCACTGAAAATGAGTTCAACAAGTCTAAAGAAGTTATTAATAACATGCACAACTAAAGTTCCATTTTATGATTATCTGGGAAATGTACATACACAGGTGGATGGCGTGGCTATGGGTTCCCCATTGGGACCAACATTCAGTAACTTTTATATGGCCAACCTGGAGAATAAGGTGCTTGATTTGATAACGAAGCCTCCTATTCATGTTCGATATGTGGACGATGTATTGATTCTTGCCGATAACATAAAAGAAATAGAATATTTAAAGAGTACATTTCAGAGTAATTCCGTCCTTAACTTCACATACGAACGAAGTGTCGATAATAAAATCTCGTTTTTAGACGTTCTCATTGACTCTAGTAGCGACGAATTTATCACCGTTTTTAAAAAACCTACATCCGCTAATTCCTGTATTTTAAATTTTAAAAGTGAATGTCCATATCGTTATAATATAATAAAGAAATTAAATTTTAAAAGTGAATGTCCATATCGTTATAATATAAATTAACTTTTTAAAAGTGAATGTCCATATCGTTATAATATAATAAAGAATTTTATACATCGTGCGAAAGTGATTTCCTCAAACAAAAAATATTCTTTAATGAATTGAAAAATATAAAACAAGTTTTAGTCAATAACCAATTCCGAAACTCTCTCGTAGATAAACAAATAAAACTAGCGATCAGCAACTTGAATGAAACTAGTAATAACCAACAAGAAAACTCTCAAACTATTACAATTTATATTACAATTTATATTGCAATTTATATTGCAATTTATATTGCAATTTATATTGAAATTTATATTACAATTTATATTACCGTAATCAGCTACACAAGAACTCCAAAACTGATGAAAGTATTCTAAAAAAAAATATAATCCGTCGATACGTGACCCCCAATATTAACAAAAAATAAAATGTATTATCTATTATAAAAAAAACTGCAGACAACTAACCTCATAATGAAAAACAACATTTTGCAGACAAATAATTTGTCAGAAAAAAACCAATGTAGTTTATCAATTTAACTGCACATTAGGAGAATGTATCTCGAATAATACTAATTACATAGGTTATACTACAAACGCATTATTGCGAAGATTAACCCTCCACCTATCTGATTCTAGTTCGATATCCCTACATTTGGGAAAACATGACTGCCATCATTCGGAATTTATATACACACGCTCTCCTATTGGTGAACTATTCTAGTTAACTTAACGTCATATAATACTTTTCCTTTAGAAATGAGTCCTTTAAGTTATCAGTCCTGCAAAATTGTAAACAAATGAAAACAATGATTTAAGTGATAAAATCCCCCCAGTGAATTCGTTAGCTCAGATAACAAGATAAACACAACTAATACTTAAGGAAATTGAACTTCAGTAGTTAATATTGATAAAATACAATTTCACACCAAAATAGCCATTGTCTCGTTCTTCATATATATATGTGCTTAACGAGAAAAGAAACAGAAGAACAGATTTATCCTCACCTTTCCGATACAAGTGATCAAAAATTAATAAAAATCAATACGTGCGGCCAGTGGTGGTTTTTAACTGAGTTAATAAACTCATGTTCGAAATAGTCTACGTTGTCTATAATCATCAATTTCCAAAGAAGATGCAAGCTGTGAAAATAAATATAACAATATAGCGGATATCATCACACGTGTGAGAGATAAAACATGGCTACTAAAATGCATCACCAAAGAGATATCTAAAATGAAGTTTATTTTTCTTTATATAATGACTGCCATGTATCTGTATTGCGCTCTCGCTACTAACGATTAACATACGCCGGTCGACAGATATGCATTTCGATCGATCGCCGTATAGACGCGTGGGGTGATAGGCGTCGCCATAAGAGACTTCATGAACAGCTTTGGTTAATTAATAACGCGTTACACCGGGGGCATCGTTAATTGTCTTCGCTTTATGAGATCCTCTTAATCGCCGTCATTCGAAGAAACGCCTCGAATTTGTTCTCGGACTGCTAAATCAGCAGGGCAACCAATGAAACTTCCAGATGTTTCGAATATAAGCATTTTTTTATATATATTCGTAGTTTAAACGTGTGTGTGTGTGTGTGCGTGCGTGTGTGTGTGTGTGTGTGTGCGTGTGTGTGTGTGTGTGTGCGTGTGTGTGTGTGTGTGTGTGTGTACGACGTTGCTGTCAGCAATTTCTGCTAATCGTTATATTTCATTAAAAGTGGTAAGTCTTAGATGGTTTTTGCTATTTCATCAAAGAAAGCCAGTTTGTCTCTTTTCTATTCGACAATTGCCTTTCTCCTGAAACTTTGCCAAAACTTAGTAAAAGAGATTCAAGTTGTACACGTATTGAAGAGTGTATTTATAAAAGTATAGACTATAAAACTGATGGAAGTAGGGAAAAATCAATTTTAATTTACATTTAGATTAAATGTTGCTCTGGTATCAGACAAGACCAATATAGACCTCTGTTCTTTTTTAAAAAATCTACTTTTGGTCGATTGTAATATTTAAACGTTTAATCTTGATCGATATTTCCATTTTTGATTAGTCATAAATAAAAGAAGGCGGAGCTTTACCCTACACTCAGGAATCGTACCACTTTCACTCATAGCATTAAAAAAAAAAAAAAGCTTAATAACGGAAACTTTTTGAACTTCACTGGCATGAAAACCTATTTCAAGTGTTTTCATTAGCTATCATTCTCACTTCCTCTCCCTTTTTGATTAGCAGGTAACCTACACTAATTGTAAAAATAGAGAGGAGAAGAAAGAGAGAAAAGAAGAGAGAAAATAAAAAAGGGGGAACAAACTCTAGTCAAAAACAGCAGAAGCTTGTTTTTTTTTTATGTAGCTAATAGTGTCACAATTTCTTAAATTACCCCATTGATGCAATCGATTAGTATTCTGTATTTAGAGAGTTTGAACTTCTTCTGATGCATATTTATTTTTGGTCCCCGAACAAAAGGAGGATGGACCTGTAAATTTACCCTTGTCCGTTCGTCCGTTCGTCTGTTCGTACTTTTCTGAATAACTACGCCTTGGAAATTTTTGAAATTTTGCACAAACATTAAACATGATATGAGTAAAATGTAACAGAACGGATTTTCCCGGAAAACTCCGGTCCCCCCCCTCCTAGGGCTGCCTTTCGAGTTAAAATAGTTAAAATTGGCACTTCTGTGTTTATTTTAAAAAAATTGATGCCTGGGATTTTTACAAAATTTTCTGAAAAGTTGTAACTATCTGATTTCTATATAATTTTGTTTGTCTATGCTTCTAAATAACTCTTGGGTGTGTCCCAGTTGCTTTTTTAGGGCTAATAAAAAAACACTCCATTTTGGGGGTTATTTTACCATATTTGTCCAAAATTTTCTGTGTATGTCTATTTAGCAGTTTTGCATGGTGCTGAACTTAAATTTAAATATGTTAAGGCTTTGCGACTTTGGGGGCTAAATGGGGGGCAATGACTTAATCATTTCATTTTTTGCATGGTGCAGAACTCAAATTTACAAATATTAAGGCCTAAAATTGCACCGTTTGTTCATTTTCACCAGGATTTGACGCCGGGGGGGCACAAATCCTGAACTTAGTCACGGTGCACTCACGGGGGACCTTGCATACTTCACTTGTTTATTCTGTTTTTGTCAACTTTCAAATTATAGGATTAATCGGATTGCTTACCTTTATTTCATATAATGAACTAATTTACGAAAATTAAGATCCAATCCTTTGGTGGGTGTCCAGGTTGTAGCACCGTAAACAAGAACAGACCCTACCACTGCCCTGAAGAACTGCCTTTTGAGTTTATTAGTTAGTCCCGAAGTCCATACTGAACGCAACAAATCCAATGCGGCCCATGCTTTTGAGATGCAAATTTCGATATCTCTCTCTGTGGAAATTATGTTGCTGCCCAGATACGTAAACTCAGCGACTTCTTTCAGTGTTGATCCAACCAGGGCCCTTATCTCTCCTTTCACATTGAAAGTCATAAACTTTGTCTTATCCGCATTAATGTGGAGATCAATGTCATTTGCAGACTTTTCTAGCTTACGTAACAGTGTTTGCGCATCAGCAGTGTTGTTCGCGAACAAAGCAATATCGTCTGCGTAATCTGCATCAGTTATGTGTGCTGATTGATGACGTCTGTTGTGATTGTTGTTACAAGTCATAAAAAAATAACCAATCAAAAATGGAAACATTAATTGACCACATTATATTTATTTATTTTTTTAATGAATACTGATGTTTTTTTATACTAGCAGGTACACCCGGAGTTGGCCGGGTATGGATATAAAAAAAAAAAGAATTAAAATGTGCGCGTAGCATATTTCTTTGAAAACCTTTCTATGACAGTTTCTCTCTCTCTAATTCAAATCTCGAACTGGGAATGAAATTTCAAATGACGTAAACTATTTTGAATATCAATTCATGCGAAAACTTTTGTCACTGCTTCAAAATAAGACAGAAAAAAAGAATAGTTAGGCCACTGTTAGACCTAGTTTTAGTGTTTTCGTTTTTTTTTTTGTTTTTTTTTTTGTCTTTGTTTGTTTTTTGTTTTTTGTTTATTTTATTTTTTTTTTTCGAAGCTTTACCAATTACAATGAGATATTTTTCTGATTTTTCTATGCACCAATTTGTTCCCTGTTAATCAAAAGTTAATAAATATTGCAGTATTTTACGATAACCTGATCGGGGTCATACTAAATCAGAATATGTAAGGTTTGTAAGTGTATCATTGATAGTTTATGAGATTTAGCCAAGCACACACTCAAACACACACACATACACACACATACACACACACACATACATGCACACATATTAAATTTGCATTTGATAAAATTCGTATCCGTCTCGTAAGGGAAAAAGGACAAAAGGGATAATCAATGGCGTGTTCATTAGAAGGTAAAACGAGTTCAGATAAGAGACGAAATAGAGATGCGGCGTTATAAAGGATGCAGGTTCATTTGGTGCAGGAGAAAGAGATGCAATTAGAGAAAGAAGGAATAAAATGCCAAACAAGATACAGCAAGAGAAGAAAGGGTGGGAGAATTAAATGATATAAAAGTAATGAAAGATGAAAATCGTCTCGTTTTAAAACCACAATAAGTTTTATTATATTATATATATCATCATCAAGCGAAACAAGACGAAAATAATAACATTGCCACTTTCTCTCTGTCTCTTTCACTGTGTGTGTGTGTGTGTGTGTGTATGTGTGTGTGTGTGTGTGTGTGTGTGTGTGTGTGTGTTCCCTCTTATCTGTAACACTAAAACATTAATAACATTGAACTCCATATTACAACTAATGCATGGGCATTAAATAACCCAAAAGAGATTGATATGCCGAGAAACAAAAAAAAACCTCTCATCTTTTCCTTGTATGTGTGTGTGTGTGTGTGTGTGTGTGTGTGTGTGTGTGTGTGTGTGTGTGTGTGTGTGTGTGTGTGTGTGTGTGTGTGTGTGTGTTGAGCGGTCTTTGCCAAACTATTCTGACTATTTTTGCTCCACAGACTTGAAACTTAATATATGGGTTATTCGGACATTTGGAATAAATTCGTTTTGGTTTTTAGCCGGAAAAAACTGCTATGGAGGTAAAATTGAAAGTTTTGTAAAGCCGAACTAATCTGTATCCTTTAGATATTCAGAAATATAATAGTTATACGTTTAAGTCGGCTAATTTGTAAAATTTTGATACGCCTGTGGCCCTAGCTCAAATGGTAGCGAATAAAGTTGGTCAACTACATGTTTTGGTTTCGATTCTACTGAAGAGTATATAGTTTTAACTTTTTGAATCACTACTGCATATGGGGTACGATATTGGTACAATATTGAATATAATCACGGATACCGAGAGAGTAAGCTGGTGAACATAACAGCGTGACGTCATTTCCTCCTTAACATGTAGGTGTAGAAAGTTTTCGGTGTTCAATCACGTTGCCCCAAAAAATATTTTTCGTTGTCTTAGATTGTGAATGTTTTTATTCTCCTAAAAAGAAAAAACAAATCTCCATTTGGGTAATTATGATAATTGCACATTGGGATAATTTTAATCTAACAAAATATAACAGCACGTGAGTTGTTTTTTAATTTTTATATCTATCGAACGAAGTCGAATATTTCATTTTATTTATTTATTTTTAACTGCAAAACAAATAATTTTTATATGAGATTATTTTTCAGTCCGTTCTTTTAATAATAAATAAAACTTTTCATTGAGTATTTCCAAATATTTTAAAGTTAGAAGCATTTTTCACGACAGTTTTTTTTTTTTAAAACTAAAAGAATTGATGAATTCAATATTTTAGCACCGGGCATAATTTATTTCTTTGAAATATATTTTAAACTTAAAGTTTTTGTTTGTTTGTTTGTTTTGTAACATTTTATGTGTAAATAATTTACATGACTGAAATGGGAAATAAAATAGGAAATTTTCTATTCTCTCAAACACATTCACTTTATTCTTTAAATTATTTATTTCCTCGAACAGTTTATTCATACGAACACAAATTCATCTTCAAAATTCATCAACTAATCAGTTTTAATTAAAATTTTGATATGAACTAAAAATAAAGAGTACATTAAATTTTTGTTAGCATATTTTCTTGTGTTTATCTTATAAATAAATATTGTTCGGTATTTGTGCCGTGTACTTACTGTGCTGAGATAATAACGTTATTTAGAAAGCCATTCTTAATAGGGAGATGCTTTCTAACTATTCTGCACTTTCACCTAACAATTTGATGAAAAAAAAAAGATACCATAAAATTCAACTGGAAAATCCTATCTAAAATATAGCACGGTTCGTACACGGCACAAGCACCATTATTATTATTATTATTATTATTATTATCATTATTATTATTATTATTATTATTATTATTATTATTATTATTATTATTATTATTATTATTATTATTACAACAATAAAAAAGGTACTTCACAGGGAACGTGGACCCTGCGTAAACGGGTGTTAATTTAATGGTTGCTCACTAAAAAGCGTATACGCAAAAGATTTTCATTGGTTTATTTAATCACGAAAACTTTTTTGAAGATACTATTTGAGGCAAAAGAGGCGGAAAGCATTATTTGGATATGTATAAAAAAAACGAATGTAACAAAAAATAAAAATATTTAGTGTGGGAAATATAATAATAAAAATAAATTAAAATGAAATGAAAATAAACTAAAAACGAATACGAAATAAAAGTATGAATCAAATTGAATTAAAGAAATAAAAAAGATTCGAAAAGTAAAATAAATACATGCTCGATTACAAAAAAAATTAAAACACTTTTACGCAGGGTCCATGTTTCCCGTGAAGTGCCAAAAAGCACTGTAGATGACTTCGACTGGCGCCACACCAACTAGTTGTGAAGGGTCAGGGAGGATGGAAAGTCCGAAGTGGGAGAGTACTAACCAGATCTCCACTGTAAGTGTGCAGTTCAAATCTAGTACCTTAGTGAGGCATTTTGTCACGCGCCCCAGGAAATACCAATGGCCGATGCCAACGAGAAATCGATAACAAACTGCTGTTGCGATAATGTGCAATCATCTGCATGAGTGGTCAAGAGGTGAAGAACATTGGAAATCAAGGGAGACTTGTTGTCACGCGATCTCCAGCGAATACCACAAGTAACTGCCAATGAGCGATCACTGATGATGGCATGTGAGCCAACTAGTGAGTAAATAATGTCCCCTCTCAAATTCACCACTCCCTGATTTAATATCGTAGATGTTTACTATATTTTCTTAGTTTTTAACTAATATTCACATTATAGTATGATTGTCTCTTAGTGGTTATGTGAACTTCATTCCCGTATTCATGTATTCTGCACTGATATGGAAATGAAGACTATAGCAGAGTACAGGCTTCCTATCCATGTAACGGATGAAAATACACTACACATTTTGATGAAAAACATGGGGGAAAATGAACTTAGAAGAACAGAAAACCAAAACTTTAAATGTAATTTCTGGATTAAAAGTAATAGTTATTTAATTATTTCAACATATAATCTTGTGGGAAAAAATCCAGCTCCCCAATAGAGAAATAAAAATAAAAATTGTCTCAGTCATGAAGAATATCTCCTCCACCGGCCGAGGACAGTAAAGGTGAATTGTAGCATCCGAACAGATACTACTACACTGTGACCTTGCCCCGAAGGCCAAGAATTTTTTGTGTTTTATGTTTCTTTAATTGTTTGTTACCTAAATTCATAATTCAGTTTTATCAATATTAGATTGTATATTGCTTTAACATTACGTAATAATACGTAGATAATATTTATATTTTATATTGAATAAAGTACAGTTTCATTATTAATTGAATTGGGTTCCTTTCTTTACTTTTTTTTTAACGTGTTTTAATGCTCTTTTTAAAAATGGCGTCATATAGTATCGAGAATAACAGTTCGACAAATCTTACCTACATTGTCTGCAGACATTTTTCAGTTAACAGACCGTCCATATCTCGGTGGCCGTGGTATAATCAATAGTAGAGAATTGTTGTCTCTATAATATATATATATATATATATATATATATATATATATATATATATATATATATAAATATATATATATATATATATATATTAAGTAATGTGATTTATAATTTAAAAATTTAAAAAAAAATTTTTTAATTTAAAAATCAAATTTTAATTAAATTAAAAATCAGTTTCATAAGAAGGAACAACAACAAAGTCAATTATCTGTACGATCGTTTCGGAAATCCGTGCTTTTTATTTGTGGTATACATGAAGTCACGTAGAACAATTATACATAGTTTTTTTGGTAAGAACGGTCTCCTCATCAGCAAATTTAGGAGGATTTCTATTGAATTGAAAAGACACCAAAAATAAACCTAGCATTAAAAGTAAGGCAGATGAATCTTTTAGTTTTTCCTTTTTTGGAATCAGGAACTGTGTTTAAAGTAGTCATTTAGATGTTTGCTATAGCTTTTTATTTTATTGAATAAAATAAAAAGCTATAGCAAACATCTAAATGACTACTTTAAACACAGTTCCTGATTTCAAAAAAGGAAAAACTAAAAGATTCATCTGCCTTACTTTTAATGCTAGGTTTATTTTTGGTGTCTTTTCAATTCAATAGAAATCCTCCTAAATTTGCTGATGAGGAGACCGTGCTTACCAAAAAAACTATGTATAATTGTTCTACGTGACTTCATGTATACCACAAATAAAAAGCATGGATTTCCGAAACGATTGTACAGATAATTGACTTTGTTGTTGTTCCTTCTTATGAAACTGATTTTTAATTTAATTAAAATTTGATTTTTAAATTTAAAAATTTTTTTTAAATTTTTAAATTATAAATCACATTACTTAATATTGAATTAGCTCTAGGACATTTAACTATCGAGCTTATTATATATCTAAATTACAACGAGCATTTCCTGTATTTTAATTAAACTAGTAATTTCACTATTACATTAAAATACACTTAGCTTTTTAGACTATTATTCTAATCTCCTTTAAATTATATATATATATATATATACATATATATACATATATATATATATAGAGAGAGAGAGAAAGAGAGAGAGAGAGAGAAAGAGAAAGAGAGAGAGATAGAGACTAGACTACCCGTGGCCCGTTCAGTCAGTATGTTATTTTAGCTATGGAATTAATTTTTTTCTTTTTCTTTTTTCTTTTTTTTTCCACAGGCATCACCACATTATCACTTGTGACGTAAAGAAAATAGTTTTTTCTGACAAACCAGAAACATTTCTATGAAAGTATATTAAAATGAAATAAGAATATAGATAGATAGTCGTTCTGTTTATAATTGTTTATTTTTGAAAAAAAAAACTTAGAGGCAGTGAATTATAAGTGGTTTGCCATATTTATAGGTACAAGTGCACTGAACAGATACCATAATACTTAAAGTTAAATTATAATTTTGATATATCTTTTTTAAATGAAATTTTTAGTTGAAAGTACAGACTAGTTAAAAACACTCTCCCCGTGTTAAGAATATCTTTTTTAAATAGAAAATTAAAATAAAATGTAACGTTTTAAAAAAATGTTTTCGGATTTATTTATTTATGTTAAGAGTGTAGATAAAAAAAAAAGGTTCTAAGTTTATTAAAAAAAACGGAGAAAAAATGTAAAAATAAAAAAAAGGAAGGCGGTGGGTTAATCGCCGTTGTAAAATGCTCTTATGGTTGTCAATGGGTTAAAGTAGATCTATTTGTAAGAAAATTGCGTTAAAATAATTTAAACATAATACGGAAATGAACGATGTAAAAAAATGCAGAAAGTATTAACAATTATTTATTTGGATAATTTAAACGCAAAAAAACAATTGGGACGCTGAAAACGTACACAGTAAATCAACACGTTTTATTGTCGCGTTGATTATTTATTTGTAACGCAAATTTAAAAAAAAAACATATTTTCGGGGTTATTTATTTACGTTGGTAGTGTAGAAGAAAATGTATGAATGTTTTAAAGAAAGGTGTATTAAAAAATGGAGAATAAATTTTTTTTAAAAAAGGAAGTCGGTGGGGAAATCGCCGTTGTAAATTGTTCTTATGGCTGTCAACGTGTCAAAGTTGATTTATTTGTGAGAAAATTGCGACAGTATAGTTGTAATACAGAATAGTTGCAAAACATCCCCACCCTCCCATGTTAAATAATAATTTCTAAATAATAACGTTAATATTTCAGTGCACAGGTCAAATTCTGCAAAAGTAGCGATTTGTATATATTTGTTTACGCTGTTATGGGTTTATGTTTATGTACGCATGTGCAACCGGGTGTGGGTTACAACACCCGTTACAAGGTCATTTGAGTTTTATAATTATATAGGTATTATAATAAACCCGTATTCCTGTTTGTTCACAATGACGTCGTCAAAGCAGATGACATTACCATGTATGACGTCACATATGCCGTAAAAAATGGCGTCATGTATGGCGTCATATGACGTCGTATGACGCCATGTATGACTACATTACGTCATATATGGGGATGGTGAAAATGATTCCCCGGGCAATCCCGGGCAATCCCGGGCAATCCCGAGAAATCCCGGCCAACCCCGGGCAGGTTGCTATTATATTTTCAGTTCCAGTAGATGTATTAGAGTGAGGTATAGGTAACTCCGTCGTAACGTTCAGGAATGATAATGCTCCATAGTAAGCTCGGACTTGTCTTCTATCTAGTCCTCCTCTGCGAGTGGAGTAACTAGCGATATTTAAAACCGTTGTCATGGTAACAAACTATGTTTTAAGTAAGGTACTTGATTTAAAGTTCATCCCAAAAAGATAGATAAGATAATCATGAAAAATGGCTATCTATAGAAAAAGTTGAAAGGAAACATTGGTTTCATGCCTTCGCGAAAGACGAATCATTGATATAAGCGTTGCTTATCATAATTTGAAACGGTGAAGAATAATATTATCAGTTCTATTTGCGAGGTCAAGTGGTTCCTGGACTATGAAATGTTTGATGCGAGATTGAGAAAAATTTCTTTCGAGGGCGACAGACAGGCGATGTGAAGGAAACTACGCATGTTCCTATGATCGCTTCTTCTGTGAAGTAGTCGATGTTAGCTGACGAAGATTCTCCAAACTTATCGAACCGTTCCTTAACAGGAGAGATAATGTAACGGCATTACTGACACACCTCAAAAATGCGAGCGGAGATGTGTATGAAACCTAGAATATAATCTCAACACATACGATCACACACACACACACACACACACACACACACACACACATATATATATATATATATATATATATATATATATATATATATATATATATATATATATATATGCATTAGAAGTTTTAGTCTGTTAGCAACGGGTAAAAATGACTTAGAATGAGTGCTTTATGCCAAATAGATAGTTAAATATGGTTAAATTTATGCTTATTTTTGCATTCAATATTAATCTTTATTAATCCCTAATTGTGGATCAAACGGATACTTAATAGTTCGCTGCACCTTATCATAACAAAGGTCCATGCAAAATTTTGACCAGATCGGCACGTTAGTTTCTGAGAAAAGGTAGAACAGACTGGCAAATAGATTAAGAGAAGCACACACACACACACACACACACACACACATATATATATATATATATATATATATATATATAGAGAGAGAGAGAGAGAGAGAGAGAGAGAGAGAGAGAGACAGGGAGAGAGAGAGCTGTTTAAAAGGGAAAACTGAGTTGTTGTTGTTGTTGTTGCTGCTGCTGCTGCTGCTGCTGCTGTTGTTGTTGTTTTGGTTGTTTGTTTATTGGGGTTTTTGTTTTGTTTTGTTTTTGTTTTTTTTTGTATCCATGGTAAAAAGAAAGACGGGGGGAAACATTCGATGGAGTTTTTAAAAAGTTACATAAATAAGGGGGTAGAGTAGACTGACCAGGTTTCGCTCTCACTTTTCGAAGATGAATCAGGGGTTTTTTATTGTTTGTTTGTTTTGTTTTTGTTTTGTTTTTTGTTTTTTTGTCTAGAGAAACGAATTGAAACGAGGTGGCAACTAAAATATAATCAAACTATAGGGGGGAAATGGGGGAACGACTAAAATAAATCTATCGTTATGATAATTATACTATGGAGAAGAAACGCTTTAGAGACTAATCACGTCCAGGCCCAAAAAGACAATCCCTTTGTTTGCAGAGAGAAGGTCACTTTAAACGGACATGAATAGTCTCCAGACCTTCAGATGAAATAACGAATGAGCGTGACTTATAATAGAAAATGAGTCATTGCTGAAATTCATTGCACATCGCGGGTTTTTAAGCAAATGGTCCGTTATAGCAGAACCACACATACAAATGCCCGTTGGTTGGTAGATTCCATTCCTGATTTTGCTAGGTACATGTAATTGGACCCAACCATCTAACCTAAGGGTCGTTCGGGTTAGGGTTAGGGTTAGGGCAACTACATTTAAATTGATAAAGTACATCATTCATATGATGGGGGGGAGAACGTCCTTTCGAGAAGCAATAATGGAATCATGAATATCAACAGGGCCAAATTTAATAAATTTATTAAATTAAGCTTCGTTCAGACTCATGATTCCACTGCTTCCATAGAATCTCAATTTCAGAAGAAATTAGTAAAGTGGGTGAAAAGCGGTGTACTCCATTCTTACATAGCTAATGAGATCAGACCCTCAGGCTCTATTCGCCGCTATCAACTCTATCGTGATATCCCTCTCGACGACCTCCACGACTTTGGAGAAAATATATAAAGTCACACGGAGCAATATCAGGTGAATAAGGAGGTTGATCGAGTGTGATGATTTTCATTTTATTTGTGCTCGTTCGTTGCTTCGTGCTCACAGCTAAACGACTTAAAAAAAGAAAAAGAGGATGGTTAAACAAAATGCGACGATTACAAAAAGCTATGATTACACTTATATATGTCCAATGTATCGTTTTAAGTGATAAAACAAGCCAATTGTCTTTCTCACACTGCGGGCAATGAACCCAATCCCGTTACCTTTTAAACTGACTTCGCTTATACAAAGTACAATAACTAAATAAGGCAATCTGTTTATTCTTCTGGATTTTTTTTTTTTTTTTTTTTTTCAATAAATTTAAAATTTGTATTTCTTGCTATGGTGTATACCAAAACTTATTTTAATCTTGCAGGAAAATATTTTGATGTTACTCAAAATGCCGGTAAATCAATGAGAGTGTTCCAGGTTATAACAGAGATCCTCCATCATGAAATTTCTGGAGGTTGGAACGTGTAAACCATGCGCAATTTACAGAAGAATGTATGCTTATACGGAAAAGCATGTTGTAGTAAAAAGAAAAAAAAATGTCCAAATTTGACTAATTGTTTACAAGAGAGTCGAAAAAATATTCAAGATGGAGACGTGCCAAGCAGGTTCAAGATGGCGGATTCAGTTAATGTGCTCATTTAGACTGCAAATTTACATATAAAAAAATGTTAGAGATTTTTTGTAAAAAGAGTAAATGATTATCTTTCCTACTCTAAGGTGAACTGATTGTGTAGCGTATCTATTTTACGGCACACCAACACTTTTAATGTTTTTTTTTATTCCAACAATTCATTGAATATCTTTAGTTGAACACAACTGTTATTGTTTGGAGATAAAACTGATGGACGTGGTGGCATTGTGAGTCATACATTTTTCGGATTTTTTTAGATAAGAAATGGTAATTTGCAGATTATTCAGACTATTATTTGCATCTTGGTTGTTATTTTCAATTTCAGCCGATGTGACCCCCCTGCCTTCTTCAGTTGCATCTTTTCAAGCTTGAGATCTTTACGGCGAACTCAGAAACTTAAATAAAGAGTTTAGTTCGAAATGTTGTATAGATTCTTGAGTTCTCCATCCAGATTAAAGAATTTTTAAAATATGCACAGGAAGAAGGTCGAAAGTTATATCGGCTGAAACGTTGTAAGAATAACAACCAGAATAAAAATTGCAGTCTGAATAATCCAAATGATACACATTTTTCAGGATTATTAGTAGTGATAGGACGATTCTAATATTTTTTCGATCCTAATGCAATTGCTGATTCCGATTTTTTTAAAATCTCTAAGTATATCTATTATATTATATTATATTATGTTATATTATATTATATTATATTATATTATAAAACTCAAATCGTCTTGTTTGGGCGTTTAAACCGTGCATCCGGTTCCGCTTTACGATGCGCACGCATAAAGAAATAAAAAGAAAGCCATGAAAGCTTTTTTTTTTAAATCGACAATTTTTTTCACGTTTAAAATATGCAAATAAAAAGAAAACTGTAAATCTCTTTTGCTTTTTTATATCGGCATTTTACGAATTTTATTTGCAGTTTTCATTGCAAGTTGGAATCGTTTTTAAACAAAAACAAAACAAATGTCTACGATTTAATTTATTTTATATATTCTGTAATTGACAGTTTAAAGACGACAAAATTACTGAAATCAGCTTGCCAATTCGTTGAAAACGTGTTAATAAAAAGAAAATACTTAACTGCCAACACATAATAACATAGAACAATTTTATAAATATTTTTAAATGGTTTGCGTTACAAATAAAAATTCGAGCCCCATTGGAAATTGAGTGGCAAAATACTCTCCACCGTATATCACATAAAAGGAACCAAATTTCTCTAATCATCGTTATGTTACTATGCAAACAATAATATCGATATTTCAGAAGTTAACAGTTCTTAGTAGAACTTATTTTTCAAAAATAAACAATATAAACATAACATTTTTAAAAATAGCAAACACTATTTTAAACAATATATATACGACATTTTTTAAACAATATGAATAGAACTTTTTATCATTTTAAATAATATAAACCTTATTATTTTCAATTTAAAACAATATAAATAGAACTTTTTATAATTTTAAATAATATAAACTTTTTATCTTAAATTTTAAATAATATAAAGTTTTTTATAATTTTATACAATATAAACATTTTTATTTTTAATCTTAAACAATTTTAACAGAATTTTTATACAAATATTGTTCACGGATGCTTTTGATTATACGCCTTCCCCACTTAAACCATGAACGATTTTAGCGTCCCACATTTTTAAAAGGATTATTTCGATTTTATTTTCATTGCAAATTAGAATCATTTTCAAACAAAAAAAAAACAAATATTTTTCTAATGTAAAAAAACTTCTTGATCAATTTACATATATTTTTTAATATTTGGTATTTTTAACCCAGCGTAGTTTACCTCCTTAAAAGAAATCAAAATCTACTTTTTTTTGGCTAATACGCTTCAACGGCTTTTACAGATAATATAAAAGAAGGAATTAAATATATATATATATATATATATATATATATATATATATATATATATATATATATATTACACTTTAGAGCAGTGAATCACTTTTTTGTATAAATTTAACGTAAAATGATCACCCACTTCTTGGCCACGTAGCGGTAAACAGACATGTAAACGTTAGCACTTTTTCATTCGTATGTAATATATTGATGTTGGCATTCTGTAGATGTTCAGTGCAAATAGAGACGCTCTGATATTATTGTAGCTTTTTTGTTAAAACTGCAAAAGTAGTTATCTAAGTTAGCACGAATGCCCGGTAAAGCCCGGTCGTAAAATACGCTTAAATATGATATTTTAATTCTTGCAGATGTCGTATATATTATTATAGAGTTAATGTTCTATCGATTTTTATATGTCATAAAATTGCTATTTCAAAAATAAAAAATATATATCCATATGGCTTAGGTACATTAGCTTGAATCGAAACCGAAATAAAAATTTATGAAAAAAATATATGTACATATATATAACTTTAGTTCCTTTAGCCATAATCGAAACCGAAACCAAAACTTATGATGAATTCTTGATAAAATTATTTATTTAAAAAAAAATAGATTTTTTTAATGCATCAGCTATAGTCGAAACCGAAACCAAAACTTATGAAGAATTCTTGGTAAAATTTTTTATAACAAGAAATTGAAGTACATAACAATTAAACGACCCGGATGTAACCGTAACACACAAAAGAAGACACACGCTATCGTATTAATGTATAGATACTTACTATTCCATAGTTAGCTGTAACATATACTGACTCAAAGATCAGTCTAGTATTGTTATAAAGTTTTTGTTTGTTTTTTTGTTTGTTTTTTTGTTTTTCTTCTTCTTCTTTACTTTTCGGAATTCTGAAAAAATCTGTAATATGTGCACATATCTTTGCAAATACAACAATACACCCACGTGGGAATGATCTATAGATTTTAGTTTTATAGGTAATTTAAATTCTTTGAAAATTTATTATTTTATCATTAGTACCAGCAATGGCAAATGGGGTTTTAAACAAAAACAAACAAGCAAAAATCAAGTAATAGAATTGTTTTTCACATCGGATAATAAACAAAAAAAGTTTCGATTTCAATACCGATTCCGATACCCTCAAAACTTCCGATTCCCGATTCCGATACTCTAAAAGCTTCCGATACTGATTCCGATTCTAATTAATTGTCCCAACACTAATTATGAGTACATCATTCGATCACAATTAGAATACGGCCTGACTTGAACTTGACAATCTCATAGCGCCAGTCCTATCAATACCGCGCCACAGAAAAAGAAACGTGGATACGTTGATAATACCGATGCGCAACGAACTGCCTCATGTCGATAAAAGAAATAAAGATAAAAAGAAAATCGTTTCTATCAATCTTAAGCTTTTTTCGCAAGCTACTCAACTTGGAAGACATGACAACCAAAATCCGAATTGAAGTGTGCGTTGGCATTTTTAAATAACGGCGAAAAACTACAAATATCAGATATGTTGTTTTCTCGTTCCCTGAAAATCAGACGTAGAGTAGAAACGTCGAGAATGTCAACGTTTACGCTCGACATTTTCCGGAAATGTCGACGGAAATTGGTTAAGATGAGTGGCGTAGATCGGGTTTGGTGTTACAATCGCCATTTTGTCAATGAGTTTTCCTATCTGTAAAGATAGAAAGAGAACGACAAAGAATAGGATTGATTTCGCGCTTTTTTGTTTTTTGTTTGTTTTTGTTTTGTTTTGTGTTTTTTTTTGTTTGTTTGTTTTTTGGGGTTGTTTTTGTTTTTTGTTAATCTAACGTAGAGCGTCAGATAACAGGGATACAGAAGGACACGGCTATATACACGTCTAGGCAAACACGAAAAAGGATAATGACAGAATTTCACAAAAATTGAGGCAATCTAAAAGTAGGTGTTCCAACCTGACTTTGTGATGCTGATTTCAAATAGGGTATCCATTTTCATTCAACACTTCTAATCTTTTAGATATGCACTGCAACGTGTATAATAATGAATTACACTTGTTTATAAGAAATATATTGGATCAAGTGCCAGATGTAGTTTAAAGACAAACCAAATACAGAGTTGGGGTAGACGGCGTTAGAATAGTGTGTAGGTTTGAGACAAAGGATTAACAAAAACGCACATAAAAAGAAAGCAAAGTAGAAAGGTCTGGGAAAAATAGATTTCAAGTGATTGTGTTCAGGAAACACCTTGCCCCAGGTTGTCTATTGCAATTTCTAAAAGTATTAACTTTTCTTAAAGCTTTTTGTATTAACATAAATTTGTGTGGGGATGTCCAATTCCAATAATCAAGTCTTAATTCATTATTTTCTTACCGAATTTCAGAATAATTCAATATATCATGACATTTGTTTCCCGCACAAAAAAACATAATTAGAAGGATTTTTCGTCCATGCATATCATAAGAAAACCATCCAAATCACTTCTGTAGAAAAATTCTCAACTAAAAAAATAAGATCAAAACATCCTTTTCATACATTTCTCACAGAAGACGGTTCCTTAAAAGAACCCGGCGATTTCATTCACAAACACTCGAACATCTTGAATTTCTAATGCAGAGTTATTAAAATACGATCATATGCTTATATATCTTTAATTTATCTCATTTGGTTCAGTTTCGTACTTAAATACTATGGACACTATTTTGCTAGAAATGTTAATAAGTTTATATTTGCTGTGTTTTGTTGTTGTTGTTTTTTTTTGGGGGGGTACTACTCAGTCTGTTGTGTGTGCTATCCAGAAAATATCAGCTTTATCAAAAAATATTTGTTGACTAAATATATTTTTCATTCGGTGGAATTTCCACGGGTCCTGCTAGTCATTAATATTTTGTAATCATGCTCCAAAAATACCAACACGTAACAATATTATCGTTTCAGAATTCCAATTTATTATGACTTTTATACAGTTTGTCAATTTAAAAACTATCTTCGCCAGTACAAATTCTTCATCCACACGTATGGATACTTGCAATTGAAATATTTGAAATAGTTGGGGGGGGGGGGGTTAATAGAAAATCTGAAAGTATGGAAATGAAGCCGTGTATTCACTTTAAGCAGGTTAAAGACATATTAACAAAAACAAATGTTAAAATTAAGAAAGAGATACTTTTTAAAGAACTTTTTTTCTTTTTTTTTACATAGGCGTCACCACTTATCAAGGCCGATCGGCGACTCAAGGATAAGAGTTAAAGAGTGTAGAGTAGTCAAAAGGACAATATAGTAATCAATAGTAATAGAAGTTCGGTAAATTTGTTAACTTAAATGGAATGGCTCATCAGAAACTTGTTCACGTTGGACTTGAAGACAACCATATTATAGACAGCTGGAAAGCAGGAAAACGGAAGACAATTCCACAGGCGTGCAGTTCTAAGAAAGAAGCTTTGATCATGGAATCTATGTTTAGGTTTAGGCACAGATAAAGAGTGGGGAAAATTATTGATAATGTTTTCAGCTAGTTTAGTGTTTCTTGTGAAAGTTTGGCGAGGGGGGGACCATAGATTGAAGCTCAGTCGAACACTTTCCATGAAAGTTATTTATCATAAAACATTTCATAGTCGATTATTTCAGATTATCTTTTTTTTTTCTGGATCAAAATCTGTACGGGTATCAGTTATTTAAATAAATACCGAACTTTAAAATTGCTACATTACGCACGAGAGATCTTCTTTCGAATGTGGGGATTGATTCACGGTGAATCAAAATGATGCAGATTTGTTATTTTTTTACTTAGACTCCAAACTATTAACTATGGAAGGCATTTACCAATTTTATAAATTCTTCTTTTTTTTTTAAATCAACTAAGAAACTTTTTTTTTAAAGCAACTAAGAAACTTTTCTAAGTTTTCCAACTTTTAGTATAATTGTTTTATTATTATTCGCTCACTAGGTGTTCTCACAAAGGTCATCGTCAGAGATTGCTCACTGACGACAACTGATGCTATTTTCTGGAGTCTGGAAAACAACAAGTCTCCCCAGATTTCGATAACATCTGCAAATGTATTTGCAACGTCGCAACAGCTGCTTGTCATCAATTTCTCGCTGGCAATGACTAGTGTCCTTTCATTGAAATTTGGGTGGCAATAAGCCCCCCCCCCAGGTCCCAGTTCTCTTCACACTCATCTAGTAGAGGTCTGGTTAGTGCTCTTTCTCTCTCCTGTGTCTTTCTATCTTTCGCGACCTTTCGGTGTGGTGCTAGTCGATGCTAACACTACAATTTGGAGGGGGCGGCGAGGGGGGTAGTTAATTGACAATTTTGTGGTTTCAGTTTTTTTCCGTGTTGTCTTCCTCTATCATTTTGTCTTACTATATTTACGTTCCTCTATCGCTTTGTTTTGTTTTTTGTTTTTGTTTTTTTTTTTGTTTTTAGTAAGCGTTCGTAGCTCATGTGTATTAATTTCCGCATTCGAAGATTTCCTTAGTGTTTTCAGTCGTTTTCTTTATTGTTATCCGTTGTGTCTTCTCAGCCTTCCTCTTAATTCCAATTTCTCCAATTCTTTTTTCGGGCTTTTTTCAGGATTGTTCTTAGTATTCCTTACGATTATTAGTATTATCTTTACTTTTTTATGTTCTATATCCCTTTGGCCTCCGTAACCAATTCCGTGTACTTCGCTTCTCTGTTTCCTCGATGTTTACTCTGTGGTGTCCTGGAACGGCGAAATCTTCAATCTGGCAGATATTTTTTCCTTTTCGTTAACAGTTGTGACATCTGGTTTCCTTGCTTGAATAGGTTTGTCCATTTGTACCTCCATGTTTTATATATTTTATGATTTCCGTTTTCAAATATTGCTGCCGGTTTGTGTTTGTACCAGTTGTCTGGGTGATCAAAATACAGTATACTGTTTCCCGATTTGGGCGTGTCTATTCTTATATTCTTTTTAAGCTAGTTTGCTGCATTCACTGATCATGTGGCTTATTGTTTCGTGCCTTTGTCCACAGAGTATACATTTGCTGTTTTCTTGTGTCTTGTCAATCTTTGCTTTGATATAGTTGGTTCTAATCACGTTAACTTGTGCGGTTGTTAGTAATGATTCAGTTTCTCTGTTTAGGTATTCTTTTCGTGGCCATGTCTAAGTGTTTTTATGAGTCTCATTTTTTTCATTTTTATGAATCGTCTGTGTAATTGTTTTTCTTTCCATTTTTCGTTTCTTTGTCTTATTCATTTTTACGATGTCTCTTGCTGCGATGATTAGCCTTTATGTGTTCTGTATGTAATGTATTCTTTTTATTTTTTATGTTCTGTATATGTATCCTTTTTCATTCTGTCTTGTGTCATTCACAAAGTATAATAATAATAATAATAATAATAATAATAATAATAATAATAATAATAATAATGATAATAATAATAATTATTATTATTTTATTATTATTATAACATTTCGATTATTAAATACAGGAAAACAAATATTTTCTCATTCTCTTTCTCTCCTAACTATGTAACAGTGTCCATTAATTCAGTATTACTTTGTTTATTGTTTTAAAAACTTTAATTACATTCTGTACCATAATAAACACGTTTCTAACCAACGGTCTTCTTCTTGCTCCTCATTTCGAAAACTTTTAGTAGACAAAACATTCATTCTTGAACATACTATTAACAAGCGAAAACTCCACATACAAGAAGCACTAATAATTTAATCCAAGATATATTATTTAATGAATATCATCATTATTTATATTATTTCATAATATTTCATTATTTATATTATTTAATAATATATATATAAGTATGTACAGGGTAAAACGATAAAATTGTCGCTCCAGAAAAGACGATATGATTCCATTTCCGTTTGATTAAAACCGATTTTCTTACTTGTTGAACACCATCTCCAAGTGTGCCCGTTGTGTACAAATTCCAAGAGCGATAAGAGTCTTCTATCATGTCTGGAAGTGACACAATGTTCAATGAGCAAGATCGGAGATGCGCCGCTGTGCAACTCATGCTCTCTACCGATTCAGGTTATGACAACAGGGCCATTGCCAGTACACTCAAAATGCATTGCTCGATTGCCACGAATAACAGAGACGTGTCCAGTTTGATGAAAACAAAGTTTTCGGCCACATTTATGGTTTTAGTATGGTTTCAAGTGAGAGCCACAACATGCCATCTCACATCTTCGAAGTCGGCTTGAAAGTCAACACCAAAGTGTACCTGGATGTGCTGAAGAGTGTGGTGATCCCCTAGTGTAATCACGTGACCGCTGGCAGATCCTGCGTTTGGCAGCATGGCTCGGCGCCAGCCCACAAGTCCAAAGAGAACCAGACTTGGCTTAAGAAGGAGTGCTACAACTTTGTACCATTCTCTCAATGGCCACCCTTCCTTCCCCGACCTGAACCCACTAGGGTTACTTCGTTTGATCATACGTTAAGAACATCACCAACATGACCTCCAATGACACCAAAACCAGCCTGATCGCCGCCATCCGCCGTGTATTCGTCGAGCTTCCGCCGGCGCTTGTGGAAAAGGTATGCTCCCAATTGATTGAGACTCGAGGCGGCTACATTGGATAGATGTCAGCTCTACTACATAATCAAGTTTCCTCAATTGATTTTTTTCTATAAAAAAAAAATTATTCTATTTTTTTTCTATAAAAATGTTTTCTTTAAGGGGATACTTTTTTTTACCCTGTATATGTATGAAATATGTATGTGTGAAAACACACGCGCGCGCGCATATATATATATATATATATATATATATATACTAGCATGGATACCCGGCATTACCCGGGTGGACATGAAATTTGGTTTCGACAAAGCTGCTATACTAAGAATATTGAGACCCCCCCCCAAGAAAAGACGGAAGAAGTAGGTGACAATCTATACCTCCCCAAAAAAAACTGAATCAAAACAACTTTTGTTTCAATAAAAAAAAAAAAAAAATAGCAGCGAGTGCCTGTGCAGCTGCAAAAAAAAAAAATAAATAACCGCGTAGGCGGGCTCGAACCTGAAACGTGAAAGAGGTAAGTTGCAAAAGCTTTTGACAAATGTACCACGATGACTTATGACACCGTGACCCTGAAAAAATAACATTTAACATAAACGCGTACGTGACTTGTAAAAGTGGCCTCCTTGCAAGAAATGGTCAAGTTGACCACTACAGAATTAATTTTTTTTTTCTAATTCTCAAATATTATACGCCCGAGGGATCGCTTTTTCACGTGGTGCCGGTTTCGACCCGGTCTAATCCGGCTGAGGAAAGTTTTTAGTGAATATACAAACACACACACAAGCACACAAACCGAAGTTTAAGACTTATATGATCGTCAGGGGAAATAACTCCAAGACCGTTTCTAAAAACATCGATGTCCATAATAATAAATCGAAATAAAAAAAAAATTTTAATTAAATTTAAAATTATATTTTAAAAATTAAATGTAAAATTAAATTTAAAAAATTACCAATATAAATCAACTTTAAATCTTAAATCTTAAATAGAACACTTAAAACAATTCTCTCGCTATAAACAGTAACTAACATACAGCTAGTTAGTAAAATCGATTTTCATTAATGCACTATGCAAATGAGGTTACCTCTTAATTTGTATATTTTGCAAGAATCATACTATAAAAAATATAAATATAACATTAAAGTAATGGACCTTTTGTCAATATTAATCAAATTGTAGACAAACAGACAGGAATATTAATTTATATATAGAGATTCGTAATATCCCGGTATTTTCAAGTCGTTCTGCTCTCATGCCAACGAATAGTAGATTGCAATAGGTATGCCTTGCACTTTACCGTCATTAAATACTTCAAAAGATTCTGCTATGAAAATATATCTTATCAAACTTGGAACACCGTGCTTCAATTTATATATGGCTGTATATGTGTATGTGGCAAACTTATGTAAGTACCTTGTGCGTCAATAATTGGTTATAATTTGGCGGCAGTCGATGAAGTAACATGTCACAAGGCGACGGTAATCTGCTGTGAACCAAATGAACCAACGATGTCCCAGCGTTAAAATACACAACAAAAACAGCGACAAATTGATGTCGACAAGAAAACTTCCATTTTCTTTTTTAAGAGGGAGAGGGCTTCTTTTGATTTTTTTTCCATTCTGTTTTGATTTCTTTAGCCGTCTTTTTTATTGTTGCTTTCCTGTTTTTTCTATTCTTTTTTTTTTCTTCTTTAAAGTTTCCAACATTTTCAGTGGCGTCATCATTCAGAAACTGTTTATCTTCATCCAATTACTTCATTTCCGTCTTGTTATCAAACATGATGGGACCCATCTATGATCCAGGTGTGGATCCAGGAGAGGGGGATTAAATAGGAACATGTCTCATTACACCCCGGTAATTTCCTCGCATTATTTTCCATAAAACTATTTTGAGAAAAGAATAATTAAAAGAAAAAAAATGTCAAAACGTTTGAATATTGGAAGTAGAATTTCTCACCAACAAAAAGATTGAACTAACAGTTTGAAGGTTCTTTTTTTCTCTCAATTTTATTATCACTTTGTTTTAACTGGGGGTGGGGCATCCTACTGGATCCCAGACATTCACTCGTTATCTCATACATTTCAACCAAGAGGTCTTTTTAAAGATTCTAACCGTCTCTTTAAGTGCAATTGTTTGTATCTCTCTCTTGCACTTAGTTCACCAGATATATTTACCGAGTAACGTGTCATGTTTAATAGCTCCCTTTTCTATGTACATAGCCGTAGTCATAGTGGATGGTGTATGACTTATTCCCAACTGTTCTTTCTGGTATATGTCACCGGGAGCATTTCACAGATTGAGCATTTCACAGATTGAGCATTTTACAGATTGAGCATTTTACAGATGAGCAGTTTACAGATTGAGCATTTTACAGGTGGTTCAGTGTGTTGTTGAGAAATATTATGAGAATGAAAAAAAGTTTGAATATGATTGGATGTACCCCCTCAATTTATATGCCTAGGGCAACCACCCAATCGCCGTCCACCATCTCTCTCGCAAGTCATTAGATATACCTAATAAAATATGTTCATTAGGATGTACAAGGCAACTTTTCTATGGGTGCGATCTTGAATTTTAATCTAGTAAATCATTCATTTTGATCTGATCAGACACCATGAAACGACAAATCACTTTTTGGAATTTTGTGAAAAGCATAGTCGACGTCGAAAATGAATTACTAAAAGTAATTCTGGTAATAAAATAAAATTATGTCGATTGCGAGTGAAAAATAAAAGTTATTTCCATTCATTTCATGCGCAGATTGTTTTTGTACATATATAGAATTATGATACCATCGGCATCAACTTATTGGTAGAAAGATAATAAAGAGAAAGTTGTTCATCAAAACACACAAAAGCAGCTGAAATAGGATTGTTTATCAAGGTGTAGCAGTAACTGGAATAAAGGACCAGACATAGATGTTGATATATTTAGAGAGAGTTTTAGGAGTGGTAATGAATTTTGAATAGTTTTACGAGTTAGGACAGATTTAACTTTGCGACAGTTGAGGGCAGGTTACAGTTTGGGATAGCTGAATCCAAATTATAGCTCGAGACAGATCGAGATGAGCTGCCGTGTCAACAGATCGAACCAGCCTCGACAGAAGACTAAGATACGAACGTTAGAAGGTGTCGGTGCTATGGTTGCATTGTTTATTGTTTGTTTTTTACTTGTGAACTCGTGCACGCCTCTTCAGTGAGATGTGAGAGATGACGTCATATCCAGGAGAGAAGATAAAGGAGAAGGAAGTCACGGACACAATGTTATAGTCGGCAATTTTTGTCGCGTGAAGAAACACGTGATGGACACAGAATTAGCAGATTGCTGGTCTGAAAAATATAACAGAACATCCGTTATTTTATTTTATTTTTACAGTTTCTGCCTTTGCAGAATCTGAGAATGGACCCACAATGTATCCCCTTCTTTCATAATGTTAGAAGATTCCTTATAACTCCATTACTTTACGACAAATTCTTTTTCTTGGTGTAGCGAATGGCTTTTCACCATACGCCAAGTTTCTATGTAACATACGCTTGTAACAAAAAGGTGTGTGAGTTATAGCATTTATTGGACTTTTATGAATTGGTTAAAAATGTTAATCTTATTATACGCTTCGAGGTTATAGCATTCATGCATTTTGAATATGGTCCTACGGAATAGGTAAAAAAGAAAAAAGTACTTCCCGTATTACCAGGTTACATATTTGGACAGAATATTCGCCACTATGAATAGATATAACCGGCGACGTGTCTCATTAATGTGATGTCTAGGTATTAGTTATGGTCGCCACATAATTGCTCTGCTTCTTCTTTGTAATAACCGTTGACAATAAAGACCGACAATAAAGAGAGACGATTCTACAGTCACTGCGACTATTAAATCGTAGTGGCTGTAGAATCGTCTGTCTTTTATTGACGCGATGCTTAAGTATTGTTTATAGCAGTGTGTTAAGTAAAACAATCGCGCCAAATTTACCGTCCCGGGTTTCATTCATATATTTATTTTCGTTTTACAGTGTTACTAGTATTGCAATCTTATTCTCTGTCGCCATACTGCATAGAGATGAAGAATAAAATCTCCGAAACATGTCTGACTGATAAACAGACCCAAAAGACTAAAATAGACTTCCTTTATTCATGTTTGCTTAATTCTCGACTTCTTATTTTTATTTACGTTACTTCCTTTGACATGTTAACTTAATTCATTACTTTAATTTCGATATGGAAATTGTTTTCTTTTCTTCGCACCTCTATCAAATAATGCGTACAATCTTGCAACACGTGTTCCAGGATTTAATCCTTCTGACATGTCACTTAGTAAATCTTCTTTTCCAGAGGACGTTCACAAAGAAGAGTTTATCAGAAAAGAATGTCATTAGTGACTATCGCTTCACTATCCCAGAATTTAAATACACTACTTTCTTCCCACAACAGTCCAACTGACATTATTCATGGGTACATATTGAGTTAATAGTTTCTTCTTCAAAAATTGGAATAAAATTAATGCATAGTGATAATATATATATATATATATATATATATATATATATATATATATACATATATATATATAGTGAGTTATAAAAATATATATGGCAATTAAGCTACACAGAATATTCTGTGTTTCATTCTCGTGAGAATTCGTCAGGCTTATGCGAAAGTTATGGCCATCGCGCATTTATATATACGCACATGTTATTGAATTTTCTAGTTAGCCAATCAGCTTCCTAGCTGCCACCGCGCTCTTCTTAATCAGCCAATGGGCGGGCACTTACAGGACAAAGGTACAGTTGACCTTAGGTTCACCTCTTCTCTTTTTGTGTTTTATGGGAAAGGTAGCTATTCTTTAATTGTAGTAAGCTGACCTCCTTTCAGCATAGGTCTAGTTAGATATGTTATTTTGTGTTTTAGTCTATATTTCGGATATTCTTTAATGCTCCCTATCTTAGGTTTAGCATATTGTGAAGTGATATACAAATTATCATTAGCGTATGAAGCGATGCTCTTTGTGTAAACAAATTGAGTTTAGGTATTTGGACAATGTCAAAACATTAATAATTCACTGCCCGCATAGCAACAGCCGTATAGCACAACGGTTAGAAGCTCCGACTGTCGTTTGGGCGATCGGGTTTCGATCCTGGTTTGAGGTAGTTGCTTGTTTAACCGCACTGATGAACTGCGAAACAGTAAGAGAGGTAGAGAGGGAGACTTATTTATGAATACGTATGTTTATTTTATTTATTTTCTATTGTTATTGCCAATTTGAAAATTATTTTGTGTCGCTATCCTAGAGTAAAGTTTATCCTGTGCACACAGTTGTTCGCTATTTCTTTCCTACAATTTAATAGATGTTGGGGTTCTTTAAAGTATAAGAAAGCGAATTTTTCATTCAGGCATAATCTACATAGATCGTCTAAGTTCTTACATGCACTTGTTGTCTTACTACTTTCAATTCGACTATCGGCGAACGTCCTCTTTCTTTGAGTTTCCAGTATTGGTTTACTAGTGCTGTTTTCATTTGGTGTTTTTTTTAATTTTGTTTTTGAACGTACTTTTATGCCCATAATATCTGGTTTTGAAATCTAAGTGGGTCATACCTACGTAATATTTCTTGTTATTCGGGTTTGCTTTTACAAATATTGTGGCCTGGTAAACTATGCTTTGGTTAGACATTTATTTTTAAGCGCGAAATCTACAGTTGCATTTATCTTGTTCATTATCAGTATTTTATTTATATTTCTATTAAGGTTTTTTTTTACACAGTGACCACCACTTATCAAGGCCCGGAAGCCACTCAGGGATAAGGGTTATTGCAAGTACATTACGTTAGTGTGGAGATTTAATGAAGTGTTTACTTAAGGGGGCGGTTCATTAGGAATTTGTTAACATTGGACTTAAAGACATCCAAGTTGTAGTTCGGTGGGAAGGTTGTTGTTGTTGTTGTTGTTGTTGTTGTTGTTGTTGTTGTTGTTGTTGTTTTTGTTGTTGTTGTTGTTGTTGTTGTTGTTGTTGTTGTTGTTGTTGTTGTTGTTGTTGTTGTTGTTGTTGTTGTTGTTGTTTGGTTTTGGATTATTATTATTATTATTATTATTATTATTATTATTATTATTATTTCTACTAGCTACATTTTTGTCCTTTGTGTAAGTTTTATTTTTGTAATTTTGTTCTCTTGTTATTGTTTATTTATTTATTTTTATTGTTTCCATTGCTCTTATTTAATATTTTGTTATTATGTGCTTTAATTATCATCTCTAAATTTTTGCAGCAGATATATGATAAATTTAGGTTATTTGTATCGAAGATTTTGTGTATGGGGATTAGTTACGGGGAAGTACTTTTCGATGGGGCCTATAGTTTCTTGCCAAGTTTTGTTTTTAACATTTGATTGTATGGCGGCGTATACCAGATTATATTTCTTTTTCTTCTATTTTTAATTTTATTATAGTTATCGGTGTTTTGTTGCTCATATTTAATATCAATATTTTTGTACCCACTATTTTTTAAAGCTGTGTCGTAGATGTTGATTGACCTGTTAAATACATTTTCATCGCTTAAGATATTGCTGGGTCTACTTACGATCGAGTTAGGAATCTATTTTATAATTGATGGGGGTGATTGGACTTAGGGTTTACGTATATTGGATTAGTGTTATCTTTTAAGTAGAGTGCATATGTATTTTATCTAAATATAACGTGACGTCCAAAAAATTTGTTATTGTTATGTTAGCTAGTACGTCTATATTTAGGCCTAATTTTTCATTTCCTTGTGTATGATTTCCTTAAAGTTTCCCCCTTGTCTTTGTTAGAATCTTTCATTATAGCTAATCCATCATCTCTATATAGGCCGATATCTGTAGTATCAAATATGCTTGTGAGGGTATATAGAATGAACAATTCCACAAGATCTGATGCCTCTGTAGAGGCTAAAGCACGCATCACTAAGTCAAAAAAGTTTGTCATTTTTGTTTTTATCCATTCGTTATTGTTATTTGTTAGAACTGATTTTCTACATTTTTTAATAATGTGGATTTCTTCCGAGGATATATCGGTATATATCTCGGCAAACTCCAGGGAAATGTTGAAAACTTCTTCGGATATCGAGGGATAGAAAATCACGATGTCGAGCTTGTTTGATTTGTTTGTTTACTCTAGAAAGTATTGCCTTATTAATTCTACCTATTTCCGGTTTAGTTGGGTTTATCAAGCGAGTGTTATGGTTATTATTAAAGTCATATTTGTGGTCTTTGAGTAAAATGTGTGCTTCTCTAGGTTTTAATTTACCAACTTTATCGCGAATTTTATGTATATTTTCAGTATTTATTATATCTATGTAGTTGCATTCGTTTGTATCAAGGTTTTTTGCAGTTTTTGTAATGTTTCTGTGATTAGTTTGTTATATTCTTGTTTATCTATTTTATAAAAATTTCTGGTTTTATCTGCTTTTACGAAGATTTTATTAGTTTATATTTCTAACGATATCGGGTAGTTTTTTTTTTAACTATTATGCTGATTGCGGAATTCTAAATTTAAGTTTAAAAGGTCATTTTCAAAGTTTATCATAAGATATACTACTTTTGCATTTTTAAGGTTTTAAAACCGCAGGATTCGTTTTTGTTTATGCGTAAAGGATAGAGTTTACTCTAGGATAGCGACACAAAATATTTTTAAAATTGACAATAATAATAGAAAATAAATAAGTAAATCAATACATAAAATAAAAGTAAAATCAAATAAACATACATATTCATAAATAAGTCTCTCTCTCTCTCTCTCTCTCTCTATATATATATATATATATATATATATATATATATATATATATATAAACTTACATAATATCCAAAACATAGACTAAAACACAAAATAACATATCTAACTAGACCTATGCTGAAAGTGGGTCAGCTTACTACAATAAAATGTTATCTACCTTTCCCATAAACCACAGAAAGTGGAGGGGTGAACCTGAGGTCAACTGTATCTTTGTCCTGTAAGTGGGCGCCCATTGGCTGATTAGCTAGGAAGCTGATTGGCTAACTAGAAAATTCAATAGCATGTGCGTATATATAAATGCGCGATAACCATAACTTTGCGCATAAGCCTGACGAATTCTCACGAGAATGAAACGCGGAATATTCTATGTAGCTTAATTGCCATATATATTTACATAACTTACTAACTAACTCTACCTATGTATTGAGCACTGAAATAAAATTATAAAATAGCATAGAATTATATTTTCGTATATATAATATTTATGTGATTAAATGAAGTCGTTATATATATATATATATATATATATATATATATATATATATATATATATATATATATATATATATATATATATAAGATTATCACAAACGCTTTGGGGATAGAAATCCATTTAATATTAGTTAAGATTAATAGGGAAAAACATTTTAACACTTTTTACGCCTTGAGCGAAACTAAAAACTATGATCCCATGAGCAATACCAAAACAATTACATTTTGTAAAATTTCCAATTATTCTAGCGGATTTACACACTTCGAACGTGTTTTTCTTCAGAATACGTGCGTAATACTAACTAGATTTTAACTTAAAATAATTTGTCATTTTATGATATTAAATAAAATATACTTCATATCAATAACTCCCTGGCATCTGAAGGCGGTTTGTCCTCCGCTAACGTGCATAGAGATAACTTCATATTTCTCATGACATATTCCGTCATATTTAGTTTTTCGTGTTCTTACTTTTTTGTTTTGTAAAAAGGGTACTATTTTTGCCAAACGTTTCAGCTTGCTTTTGTTATCCAATTTCAGTAGCAAGCTGTCCTTTAATTTCTTAACTATCTTTGGAGTTGAGGCTTTATCAAATATGGCGACAAATTTCATAGAGGCGTGTCATCCAAATATGTCATTATCAGAAACATATTTAATGTATTGCTCTTTATTTATTTTTTGTTTTGTTTTGTTTTGTAATCTGCCATATTTATTTTATATTTTATATCTACACAGCTTCTGCTCACGACCACCTCGAGTCCCAACTAAGACAATTCAATCGTTTCGATCTACCAAGGCGATATTCTGGGGACGGACAATGAAAGTGAAAGAGCATATTCTCACCAGAAAATGATTGCGTCTGGATTGAAAATATTTACCAAAGCTATAATTAGTACTTTAATTATTTTAATTTTTCTGATTTTTAGAATCATTTTTTTTTTACCGATATCTGTCTTTAAATAATTAATATTCGTTCATTTACAATTTTAAGGTGTTATATCTTCTTAAAGTAGTCGCCGAGTTGAGATTATGGGTACAAAAAAACATTCGTTTCTGAAATAATTTAATTTAATTTTAAATAAAGTAATTTGAGCGATTTAAAAGAAAAAAGCATATACTTTTTATCAACTTAAAATACTGAAATTTTCATTTAGATCGGATAATTCTCTGAATTTTTGTTTATTTTTTCAATCCAGTAATATATTTTTAATTTTGCTGTTTTTTTTTTTTTGTTTTTTTTGTTTTTTTTTGGGGGGGGGGATGTGTGTGTGTTATTGTTTATTTATTTATTAAGATGTGTGTGTGTGTGTGTGTGTGTGTCATTTTTTTTCTTTGTCGTCGTCGTCATTTTTGTTGTTCAAAAAAGTTAAAAAAAACGAAAGAGGAACAGACATGTGCGTGCAAGAGAATGTTTTTCTAAATTTCTTTTAAGTAAAAAAAATATTCGAGCTGAGATTGAAACCAAAAGCTAAAGACAGTGATAACCATTAGCCTAGCTTGACGTGATCTTTAAAAAGTGTTTTCAAACTTACTTATTCTTAACATAAGGAATCTGTCACGTGAACCATTCACACATGCATATTCGTGAAACAGTTGACAACCAAATAAAAATCTGATGACTCCCATCACTTACCAATTTTTCAATTATGGCCCCTTAACAGCCCTTTTTACCGGATGAAACCCAACGGAAAAGTTCCCTACATATCTGAATATCCTATATATCAAATTTCAAGTCTATAGATCAAAAATTCGCTGAGTATAGAGGTCGAGAATTATCACGCACATTTTCACTTTTATAGATATATAGATGATCCTATACTTTTCTACCTATCTATCTATCTATCTATCTATCTGCCTCTGTGTGTGTGTGTGTGTGTGTGTGTGTGTGTGTGTGTGTGTGTGTGTGTGTGTGTGTGTGTGTGTGTGTGTGTGTGTGGATAGATAGATAGATAGATAGATTACTCCTTCGGTGTCTTTCTAGACTCATAACAGACATTGTAATCTCTCCTCTGGACTATTCTGCATGCGAGTACATTGGATATTAACTTCCGTCTCATTTTATCCTGGAATACACCTAATTACCAATGAATTAGCTTCTACGTCGATTTAATTTTCTTTTTTGTTTTCCTGCTCTTAGGCATCTCTTACTTCTTTGTGCTTAATTTATCCTGCTTTGTTTATATAAAAAAAAAAAATTTTAACTTTAACTTAACTTTTTTTTAAATTTTGAATTTTTGAATTTTTTTGAAATTTATGAAAGCGTTTTGAATTTTAAAAAAAATTTACACGTTTTTAAAATTATTAATATGAAATAAAAACATCACCAGTATTCTATCTTTTTATATTGTTTTGTATATTCTTTTAACATTTATTGTTCTTTTCTGTCCATTTTCTCTTTCATCCTCATCATATCGACATTTTTACCTTTACTTTTATATAATGTCGGCTTTTTACCTTTACTTTTATATAATGCCGGCTTCTGATGAGAAGCATTTAGTTTCGAAATGCTATGGCCTAAACAGTTTCTCCCGTACTCCTCAGTCTGTAACCTTTATTGACTTGATAATGTAATAAAATTCCTATGTAACTTTACGCTTTATCTTCTTAACTTATACTAAGGGTCCCATTACGTCAATTGCGACCGACTGGGCGATCGCAAAGGCATTGTGGGTAGATAGCATTGAAAAATAAAAAAAATAAATGGCGTTGGCGCCAACCTATCACCTGTCTTCACAATGACATCTGACCTAGCTACATCAGAAAATATTTACGTAATAAAATGCATTAAAATTATAAAAATATGCAGCCACTAAAATCTTTTCAGCTAACAAAATATCCAAAATAAACTTTAATTTCAATTTTTATTCATCGGAAAAAAAGATCTTCTTGTTTATCTCGAACCTTTTATCTCGAACTCCAACAATTTTAAGATTCGTGACCTGACAAAAATAAATTGCAGACTTTTCTATTTTTAATTTTATTTTGGAAAAAAATACTTAAAATAAACAAACTAAATTATTTTTTCTAAGAAAAATTGGCTTTTATTTTGTAAAGTTAACACCGAAAGGATAATTCTTAATTGTTATCAAAAAACAAATCTACAAGGAATTCTTTATGTTAAAAAATATATATTTTCATCATTTATGTCTTTTTAAAAAATCTCAGGAAAACAAGCCTTTATGTTACAACATATTGTTTTGAGATATGTGTATTTTTATATTCTGAAAAGTAAATGTTCTAAATTGCAGACTTTGCTGATTTTTAAATAAAAATATTTTATAAGATTTATAAAAAGATATAAAAATACATTTTATTGTATGAACTAACTTTAAAATAATTGAAATATTATTTAATTTCTTTGAAATGATAAACTATGTATCTTAAGATGAAATGGTTATGTCAAGTGAACAGCATCGATCAAACATCAAACATTGTTTGATGAGCAGAAGAAAGAGAAGGAGGATGGAAGTAAAAGAATGGAGGAGGGAGATGGGTTGTTTTATGACTTTTCTTTGACTTAGTCAAATCTAATCTGTTGCTGCAGTTTGCATTCATTTGATAAAAAATTAATTGGCTACATCAAAAAAATAGAAAAATTTAATTAAATTTTTTTTTTATATATTTGTGTTAATTCATAAATGTTATAATCAGATTATTTATTTAATCAATTTAAAAAATGTCGTCTTACATTTGTTCAAATATCATTTGGTTTGTGGCTACATTATGGAAACTTAAATTTTTCATCCACATTTTATTATTTCTATAGATTTTGTAGAAACTTAAGATGAAGCTATAACTAATTACTTTAACCGTAAATTTATAATGATTTGATAATTAAAAAGTAAGAATGTTGATTGAAAAGATTTTAGACAACAACTTTATTTTTTTAAATCTGTCTGCAAATGTTCTATTTATTTAATAATTTTATTCAAATTAAATGGCAATTAAAAACATGAAATATACTCATTTTATTGTGTAGTTTAAAATTTTAAAACTATTCAAAATTACCATACATTTAGTTGTGAACTGTTTAAATTACTTCCGGTGGGGTGATGAGAAATATCTTTGAATACCGTCTTTTTTTCAGTTTTTTTTTTTTTTTCGAACGCGTCATTGCGCATGCACATACAGCTGCCCTAAGTGCTGCACAATTGTATCAAACCAGCGAATAAGAATAATGAGTGAAAAAGCTGAACCAAGTAAAAAGCCGACGATCTACCACTACAATACGGAGTGAGTGGAAGACTTCTTTTTCAATATATCATTTTCGAAGTGCGCTTGCTTCATCTGTCAGTCTACAGTTGCTTTACCGGAGAATGGAAATGTGAAGCGGAATTTTCGAACTGTTCACAAAATCTATGACATCAAGGTTCCTCCGAAAAGCAAGCTGAACAGGAGAAAGGTGAAGGAACTAAAGTCCCAGCTGTCCGGACGGTAATATTTTTCCCATACCTTACTACAAAAGGAAAGGCAACAACTGAAGCATCGTTCCGGGTGAGACACTTCATCGCTAAAAACAAGAAATACTTCCAAGATGAAGAGATAATAAAAGAAACATTTGTTAAAGCAGTTAACTCGTCATTCCTAGACTTTAAAAACAAACCAGAAATGCTAGCTTCGATCAAACTCTCCAGCTATCAACAGGACACAGAGAAGCCATAACTGAGGATTTGACCCAACAACTTTGGAAGGACAGACAATCCTGGCTTCGGGTAGTTGCTTGTCTAGCCGTACTGGTGAGCTGTGAAACAGCGAAACAGAACTGTATGTGGATGACTATAATGCTCCCTATCTTAGGTTGAGTATTTGGGAAGTGATATACAAATTACCATTAGCGTATGAAGCGATGCTCTTTGGGAAAACAAATTGAGCTTAGGTATTTGGACAATGTTAAAAAATTGTTAATTCACTGCGCAATGGTTAGAAAATCCGACTGCCGTTTGGGCATTCGGGTTTCGATCGTTGCTTGAGGTAGTTGCTTATCTAGCCGTACTGATGACCTGTGAAACAGCAAAATAGTATGTTATGTGGATGACTATATATATATATATATATATATATATATATATATATATGTGTGTGTGTGTGTGTGTGTGTGTGTGTGTGTGTGTGTGTGTGTGTGTGTGTGTGTGTGTAATAAAATTGGCAAAAGTTCTTTGAGAACATCTTTAAAAAAATTTAACATTTTGAAAAAAAAAATGTCTTTGTAAAACACGTTTAAGATACCAATATTTTTGAATAAAAATCATTAGCCTTTTTATCTTGAAAGAGCGTTTCAAAAAAAAATTGAAGGTTTTAAAAGTTTCTCTGCCGCGTGGTGCTGTTTGAAGCGACGCTCATATGTTATCAAAACAATGTATGACGAAAAAACATCTCTTATTTTAACTCCTATGCAACATGAGGATAATATAATGTAATAAAATTTGCAGAAATTCTTTGAAAAACAGACAAAACTTTTCATTTCTTAAAAGATGTTTTCAAAGAACTTTTGTCAACTTTATTTTACCCTTACCTGAGAAGTCATCTGAAATGGGCCGATACATGACGATGATTAAAGTCTGAATTTGAAGAAGCGGCGGGTGTAGATGCATGCGGGACACTGAGAGTAGCAGACGGTACCTGTGACAACAGGAAAAAATGTACGACTTCTAGTCTGGAGTGAATTCAACGAAAAACATACGCAGATAAGTAAAAAGACTCACATTTTTCTATTCGATTGCATCTTGACATAAAATCGTGGAACCTAACTTCTTTGGCAACTTTATTTTTTTATTTTTCGCTGTTTCTATCATCTAGATTCTATGCGTATACACCTTTTTGGTTTTATTTATTTGTTTGCTTCTTCAAACGACTAATTAGGCGGCTGTAAACATCTCTGTAATAATTTTACTTTCTCAATGTGTGAACACGTTATAAATATGTTCTAAAACCTAAAAAAATATAAAATAAAAAAATCACAGTTTTCTTTTCTGAAAAAAAAATATTTTGTATCATCAAAACTCATCGGATTGATGAGTCATCGGATTTATAAGCAGCATTTATCCTAGCTCTTACCCTAAACCATTACCCTAACCTTAACCTTAACTCTAATCCGCTTCTCACTTGTAACAAGGTTAGACATGAAGTTAGTTTAACGTGAGGTGAGGCAGCTCTTTGGAGGGGCCATTCTGAAAATTGTACTTAAATACTTTAAAAAGGACCCATCAGCATCACTGATAAGGGCACCTCGGACGACTATGAATAAAACCCCACCACCCATTCGAGAAAGTACACATAGCCGTGTGTTACGTGTACTGAATTACGAAATCCTGTTGAATTTGTTATCATTTATCAGTTTTTAAGAAGAAAATTATTATTGCTTATGTTGACATTTCATTCATTTTTCCTCTTTATTTTGAAAGCATGTGGTCATACGACATTTTTGCGCAGGCGTTTTGGCTATTGTTCTCTTCAAGATCTTTCGAGCTGCATTGGTTTTTGTCGGTAGCGGACAGACAATGTAGCGTTGCTCTGTATGAACATCCTTTTCACATTCGCGGATGGTTGGGTAGATTTCGTAGCCTCATCTTGTCATAGCAACTTTTGATCACTCAATTTCTGTTCTCAGACAGTTGAGTGTTTTCCACTGCACCCATGGTGCTTCTAAACCAGTAAGGAAGGCTTCAGAAGAAGAGGTTCTTATGCGAATAAAATGGGAAAATTTTCTAATTCCTTGGTCCACGGATCTAGTCTGGTCCCTTTCAACATTGCTGAGGATGTTCCTCCTTAATTTTTCTCGAAAAACACCCGTCTAGCTGAAACCACTGTTAGTAATTTTCTCCATTCTTTATCTGTACCAAAATCAAAATGTAGATTCCATGAACAAAGCTTCTTTCTTAGAAGTGCACGCCTGTAGAACTTTCTTCCGTTTGCCTGTTTCCCACCTGACTACAACTTGGATGTCTTCAAGTCCAACATAAACAAATTCCTGATTAACCGCCCCCTTAGGTAAGACACTTTATCAAATCTCCATTATTAACGATTAGTACGATATTATACCATTGATTACTGTACACGCAATAACCCTTATCCTCGGGTGGCTTCCGGGTTTGATAAGTGGTGACTTCCATATAAAAAAAAAAATTTAAATATCAATTGTTGGGCCGTTGGTTCACGTCCATGAAAAAAATGGCGTTCAATACTGACAGCTCTTGTAATTACTACTCGGTTGCTACTTCCCATCTCACATGAATAATGGAGATAACTTGAATGCCTACGAGACACTGTCTTCTAATGCCTAAGGGTTTTCTGTACAGGTCTTTGTCAAGACAACCTAGCATGAGGATGTTTCACCGTATAAGTAAACCCCGACCAAATATTTAAAATAGCATAGTATTCGACTTACAAATCAGATCCCTCCGGTATAAGTACACACTGGCTTATACGATGAATTGTGCTCCTTTCTTAAGTGATGTTGCCTGTAGTAACGTCACTAAACTGAATACTCCACCAGACTAGATGAATTCTTGATCTGGAATCCGGTAAGAGTAGGAAATTACAAGAAATATATACTATAACATATTTAGCGAGTCATGGTGACAAGAAAATAATGCCCGCAACTTCTTTACTAACTCAACGTTTGAGAGGTAAAGGAGAACTTTAATGGACAATTCGAATATCTATGTATCTCTTATAGAGATAAATTGAAATAAGAAAGAGGACTTTTATATCTGAGAACTTCGATTGAATTAAAATGATACAAAAATGAATGCATTTTCATAACTGACAGTGATGTGAGATCATGGTAATGTAAAAACAATCTAAGGGAGATAAATCGCGCAACAAAAGTTTCTATTGATTATTTCCCTTCTAATATCCCTATTTGCGTTCTGAATTACGGTTCTGACTAGTAAACCAAGAGATCGACCAACGATTTTATTTATTTATTTATCGTTTTTTTTGTTTTTATTTGTTTAGTTTTTAATTTCTCCACTAGTTAAAAAAAATTATTTACTATTCTAAACGATCAGATACAATATTTCTCGTGCTATTATTATATTTTTCCATCTTTTGAAATGTCGAACAAGTTGTAACTAAAAAAAATAATTCAAGCTAGTGAGTAACTGTACCAGTACCACTGTACCAACCACTGTACTAGTAATATTTTTACTTTAGTTTTTATTTGATTTTTTTCTCTGATGCCGTTTGTAAACAGCATTATTATTTCTAATAGGATTTTAAAAATTAAATTTAATTATTACGATATTGTTTGGTCATTAAATTATTGATTTAACTACATTGTTATAAAACTATAATTAATTTTGTTATCAAAAATGTTGTTTTAATATATTTTATAAAATTATTGACTGTAGATAGTTTTTAAAATCTATCATCTTTTAATTAAATGAGGATTTGATAAGAATTTAAACTAATTTCTTTTCTCTCTCTCTCTCTCTCTCTCTCTCTCTCTCTCTCTCTCTCTCTCTCTCTCTCTCTCTCTCTCTTATCTATTAACAAAATATTTAAAATGTTGCTAAATAGAGTTCGCGGCTGATATGAGAAAAATAAGCCATTAAAATTCTTCTTATTCGAAACATTATTACATGATGAATCATTTCGTGTAAAAAGTTAATTTATTTCACGCGTCGAAATTTCGTTTTGTTACTTACTTTAAAAAAATGTTTTGTAAATATATATTTTTTCTTTTAAATCTTCAAAAGTTTTGTAAATATATATTTTTTTTAATTGCTGACGAATATTCGAGCATGTTTGCTATTTGACGTATTTACAAAAACCGACGCCATGTGCTGTGCTTGTGCCAACATCAAGGTCGAATCACCGGTGTTAGTTGAAATGTGCGCCGGTCACCGCCGGTTACCGCCGACCGCCGCCAGGCGGCGGCATCTGCTACAGGGTATCTACTCTCTACTTGATCTCAAAAAACATTCATGGAAATTTACACCTGAAATTGCAATTTCATCGAATTAACAATAATTTTTAAGAAACAAACTAATGGAGGATATTAATATACAATCTAAGGGGACATAAATCATGAAGAAAAATATTATTAATGACAACATTGTTTAGTTAGTATCAGTTCATCTAAGCGATTTGGGTTCTCGCCATCGATCTTCATTAGTTTCTTGGTCAATATTTATTCATCTGCTGTGGTAACTGAATTAAACAATCATAATATTTTCAAGGGAAGTAATTCATAATAATTTTTGCAGTATCATTTAACTCCCTTAGACCCTTTATTGTCTGTTTTTCACTAAGCAATACTAGGTGTAAAAAAGGCATACAACTCATAGTGCTAATCTGTGCAACCCCTATTTACTTGTTTCCCCACAAGGGCAGAATTTAACGTAGGGAAAATTCAGATCCCGAAAAGGTTCACTCTAGATTAGGACAAAACTTAAAATTGCATCAATCTTGAAAAATTTATCCATTACTGAAAGTGGATGGAAATATGAAATGTGGTATCAAAACACTTTATTCTTAACCAAAAGTAGCAATTTGATGTATAAATTTGTTTAAGCCAAATTAAATAACCATTACGTTTCAGTGAATTTGAGCTTTAACGGTCCCGTAGACTATAAATGAAGTCACCTTGCACACACCTTTTTTATTTTGTTTTTTAGAGGGGGATTTTTTTCTTCTTTATTTTTTTTTCTTTATTTTTTCTTTTATTTTATTTTTTTATTTTTCTTCTTTTTTTTCTGACTTGACTCAGAGACCACTCTAAGATGAGGGTTAATAATGAAGGTTAACTAGAATGTGAGACAACGCTGTGATGATCACTAAATGGTGGAACTTGGATACGATTTGATTATTTAAGAGGACGGCTTAACAAAAAACTTATCTACATTAGACTTGAAAACGGCCATATTATAGTCAGCTGGAAAGCAACCACACGGTATTATGTTTCACAGATGGATAGTTTTAGAAAAGAAACTTTGTGGAATTTTCATTTAGTTTTAGGCACAAATAGTGAGTGAGGAAAATTGTTGACAACTGTTGTGGTTAGCATCAGGCTTGGTTGGGGCGTTTTTTATGATTTCAAAGTTAAAATTAAATCAAAATTCTATTCTTGTTTAAATCGATTCAAAAATCATATTTTAACCCATCATGTTGATTTCTGAACTGACTGATCAATGATAGTGACGTCAGTATGCCAAAATCTTTCTTCAAAATCATCAGATTATTTGCTTCTATATTTTCCAAATAGATAACTGTTGCCTAACAATGTTTCTATTTATTCAATTCTTCATAAATCTAGTATCATACTAAGCCGAGTCAATTAACGTTTATTTCCTAAGTCTTATATTCCTATAAAGTTTTAATAACATAAAATACATGCTAAAATATACTTTACTTTGGGGATTAAATTATGCTTGAAAGAAATTCTATGCTTAATTGTTGTAGTCGTAATTTACAAGTAAGTGACAAGCCACCAATCTATCAGGATAAAGTCACTAAATACCGTATTGAGTTGATAGCGAGAAAATAATTCATTACATTAGGTAAAGAATTAGAAACATGGCGGTTTTAGGCTTGTTGCTCGCAAAAGACTGCCATATTTGTTATTCTTTATGTAATGTTTACAAATTTGTGTATTTCTCGAGTTCGGCTGCGTAAAATAAAATAAATTTTAACTCAATGACTCCTCATGTAACAAAGAAAACTTTTTTATGCCTACACAGAATTATTTTCTTGCTATCACCTCAATACTTCATTTAGTGACTTTGCGTTTACCGCATATCTATGTATTTCTCTCGCTGCTTCTAACTCTATGTTGATTCAACCACTTTCTAACATTTTTAAATGTCTCTATGAGTATTTAGAGAAAGACTAACCCTATTGTATCAGCGATACTATCAAATTTACACCGGTGTGTTCATACACACCATAAACATGTATGTAAATTAGATGGCAAAATGATAACTATCTTTAGTTTGATTATCCAGAATATCTTAACGGACCAGTGACAGTACTTCTAGTGCCGTTTAATATCAGGTTTATGGTTTACGCAAGATGATGTTTTAGAGAAGCAAGCACAAATATCATAGTTATCGATAAAGTATAAAACGTGTGATGACGGAACTGTCTGAAACATCTTAATCGTCATTACTTACATAGGAAGTCAATCTTTATACTGACATTCTCGACCGTAATTCATTAATGAGGTAAAGCCGAATTTAGGTTCTCACATTCGATCTCTGCATTATCAATCATTTCCTTGGACTAACGGTTAACGTTTGTGTCCCTGCGTTAGTTGGGGGGGGGGCACAAATTATAATATTTTTACTTATATATCTACCGAGGTAATCATTTCAGTTCCCTTAAAAACTGTAAAATGTGGATAAATGAACACTTTCTCATATATATATATATATATATATATATATCGCTAGATACAGCCACTCTGATAAGTCGTAGACGACGTAACACGTGTCAGTGGATAATTACATTTTAAAAATAATATATATATATATATATATATATATATATATATATATATATATACAGATTGGTTTTTTTTTTTCAGCCGTACACTCCTATCGTGAACGTTTGTATAATTTTACCATTTTTAATTTAATTATTTTTGCGTGTTCCTGCTTTTACAGTTTTTCATTATTTTTTTAATTTTTCAAGATTATTTAAAACTTATGTTATGCTGAAGATTCCACTTTCATTCATGCAAGAAAATTATTGGAATCTTACATATAAAAATTCCGTAAAAAATGTAATCTTAAAAAAATACAAGGTTTTTTTTTTTACGATTATAATTTTGTGTGTGTGAAAATATGAAATAAATAATGCTTAATTCAATGATAATATCAGTAGTTGAAGAAATTAATTTTTCTTCGAGTTATATTGATTTTGTTAATACGGACTTTAGGGGCTTTTTTTTCGTAATATTTCTGAATATTTTTTTATATATGTAATTTACGATGCTTTATTTTCGTAAAATTGCAAAAAATAAATTAATTAATTTTTTTACTACTTTAGTAAAGGTGTTTTTGTTTAAACAAAATAATAAATTTCTTCAAAGATACAAATAAAAATAATGGGTACATTATTCGATAAATACTGAAAATTTCATTAAAATTTATTTATTTCCTGATTTTGTTGAATTTTTAAGTAAAGGGAGAGGTTAAAATGTTTGTACATTTTGAGCATCGGTTATTCATTTTGCACGTACCTATAATTCTCCGTTGCTGTTGACAATTGTTTGTGAAGCATTGCGATTCAGTTTGATCTCATACAAGAAAAAAATGCATTTCTTTCTTTTTATCTTCATTATTAAGAGTTTCAAAATTGTATTTAGAAAAAATTATCGGAAATTTCTTTAAAAAAAGTCAACATTAATAATTAAATATGCGAAATTTTGTATGAATCACTGAAAAAATGGCAATTTTAAATTAGTTTTTTTGAGAATGGCTAAAAAAAATCAATCACTATTTTCCGAACGACTGAATATCATTTTCACTGATCTGAAACGCTTATGATTGAAATAGCATTTTCGTTTGTCCGTTACACGTCAAATAGCATTTTCGTTCGTCTGTCACGCTTAAGTTCGAACTAACATTTTCGTCCGTCTGTTACGTGTTAGATTGAAATAACATTATCATTTGTTAGTCACGTTTAAATTCGAAGCAACATTTCCGTTTATCTGTTACACATAAGATTGAAACAGCATTTTTGTTTGTCTGTAACGCTTACGTTTGAAATAACATTTTCGGTCGTCTATCACGTTTACGTTCGAATAACATTTTTGCCTGTCTGTTATGTGTTAGATTGAAATAACATTTCCGTTTGTCTGTTACGTTTAAGTTGAAAACAGCATTTCCGTCGGTCTACATGACTGACATAACATATTCGCCTTTGTTCTGTCAGAGTCATTTCAGGTCACTATTTTGGTAGTTGAGACTGGATGGACTGAGTGGAGCTAATAACGTTAACAAAGACTTTTGTTTATAAACGTTGATTTCCAAACCAAACATAACCCACCTTCGCCTCCATCTATCCCCCACCCCTTTCTACATTTTAAAGAGATGCAGGACAATATGATCTTTATTCAATTTATTAATCGTTTTGGTTTGGGCCGTGTTTTATTGTTGTTGTTGTTGTTGTTGTTTTAAGTGGATATGTAGAAGATGTTGCTGACAAGTCCCACCAACTTTCTATCTTTTTCTAAAACCGCATACAAATGTCCCATTCATCAGCTACAGATCCAACCCATTTCGATAAGGGGTTACGCATGAGATATCTTTGAATATTCGTATTTTGGGAAAGGTATGAGATAAGAAAAATAACGACTTTGTCGAGTGCCGCCATTTTTTTTTTTTTTTTAATGTAATCGTTTTTATTTTTATTCTATTTTTATAATATGTTTTGCTTTTGTTTTCCCCCGCCTTTAGCATTAACGGTTTTTAATTTCACCCTCCTAATCGCCTCACACGCATACTTTCAGGAAACGTTTTTTTTTTTTTTTTTTTTTTTTTTTCACCAACAAATTCAAAATTTAAAACAGTTATATGTCAGGTCGGTGCAAACGTTTTTGCTGATTTGTTGAACAGACGTTTTAAACCATCGTAATTTAGTTTATGCATATTGTTATTGCTTAAATATAAAACCATGATTAATTATCATATATAATTAATTTATGACTTTCTATTTTTCAGATTATTAAGACATTATTCATATTTTTCTGCAATATTCTCAACCATGTTGACCCGAAAACAACCTTCTTTAGTCAATAGAAAAAGAACGTCATCTTCCATCATGATAATAATCGTCATCACACAGCACTACTGACCAAAGATATCCTAGGAATATTTGCTTGAGAAATCTTGTCTCATCCTGCATATTCTCCTGGCCTAGCCCCCTCGGATTATCATTCATTTCGAAGATTACAAAACCATTCAGATAGCTTTAAGAATAGTTTAACAACATAAGAGATGAAAAATGTTAGATTAATATTTCACATGAAAACTTAAAGA
Organism: Euprymna scolopes; assembly: GCF_053919585.1. Lineage (NCBI taxonomy): Eukaryota > Metazoa > Mollusca > Cephalopoda > Sepiida > Sepiolidae > Euprymna > Euprymna scolopes. Next base: position 53,485,439 of record NC_136507.1, on the reverse strand, counting down.
ATTTTGGAAGCGATGCATTTATAAGCTCGTAAGCAGATGAAATTAAGGTTATGGAGAGAAAAGGTTGTCATTGTGTGAATAAAGAATTTCAAAAACACAAAGTTTTTCATTTTCAAGATTTTAAATTGGCACTAACCTGATAAAAATAAAAATAACCTGATACAAATAAAAATAACTTCATAAAAATAAAAATAATTTGATAAAAATAAAAATAACTTGATAAAAATAAAAAATAATCCGATAAAAATAAAAATAACTTGATAAAAATAAAAAATAATCTGATAAAAATAAAAATAACCTGATAAAAATAAAAATAACCTGATAAAAATAAAAATAACCTGATAAAAATAAAAATAACCTGATAAAAATAAAAATAACTTCATAAAAATAAAAATAACTGTATAAAAATAAAAATAACTTGATAAAAATAAAAATAACCTGATAAAAATAAAAATAACCTGATAAAAATAAAAATAACTTGATAAAAATAAAAAATAACCTGATAAAAATACAAATAACCTGATAAAAATAAAAATAACTTGATAAAAATGAAAATAACTTCATAAAAATAAAAATAACTTCATAAAAATTAAAAAAATAACCTGATAAAAATAAAAATAACCTGATAAAAATAAAAATAACTTCATAAAAATAAAAATAACCTGATAAAAATAAAAATAACTTGATAGAAATAAAAATAACCTGATAAAAATAAAAATAACTTGATAAAAATAAAAATAACTTGATAAAAATAAAAATAACTTCATAAAAATAAAAAATAACCTGATAAAAATAAAAATAACTTGATAAAAATAAAAATAACCTGATAAAAATAAAATAACCTGGTAAAAATTAAAATAACTTCATAAAAATAAAAATAACTTGATAAAAATAAAAATAACCTTATAAAAATAAAAATAACCTGATAAAAATAAAAATAACCTGATAAAAATAAAATAACCTGATAAAAATAAAATAACTTCATAAAAATAAAAATAACCTGATAAAAATAAAAAATAACCTTATAAAAATAAAAATAACCTGATAAAAATAAAAATAACTTGATAAAAATAAAAATAACTTCATAAAAATAAAAATAACTTGATAAAAATAAAAAATTATCTGATAAAAATAAAAATAACCTGATAAAAATAAAATAACATGATAAAAATAAAAATAACCTGATAAAAATAAAAATAACTTGATAAAAATAAAAATAACCTGATAAAAATAAAAAATAATTTGATAAAAATAAAAATAACTTGATAAAAATAAAAATAACTTGATAAAAATAAAAATAACCTGATAAAAATAAAAATAACCTGATAAAAATAAAATAACATGATAAAAATAAAAATAACCTGATAAAAATAAAAATAACTTGATAAAAATAAAAATAACTTGATAAAAATAAAAATAACCTGATAAAAATAAAAATAACTTGATAAAAATAAAAATAACCTGATAAAAATACTTTTGATCGCTTTCTATAAAGTAATCAAAAATCAATTTCGTCATGCTTACACTACCCTTTTTCATTTTCGCTTCTCTTTTATTTCTTTTTGCTCTTTCTTTTTCTTTCCGCTATATATTATCTTTCCTTATTCATTTGTAATGCTGCTTCTAATATAAAATAAATGCCATGTGGAATGAATCAACCCCTTTTCACATCAAATATGTTCAAGTTATTGTAGTAGATTTTGGCAGAACTACTATACCCTATTCATATATTGAGCACTGTTGAAGTAAACAATGAAACAAGAAACATGCGTGTGTTTCAATTTGTAATGCATGAATACATCACTCACTTTTGACCTCGTTTCATTTTATGTTGATTCAGCACTCTAAGATTTTTAATGTCTCTGAATATTAAGAGAAAGAATGATTATTTATAAGCTACTTTTTATAGTCTCTTCGTACACACCATAAGCACACATGTAAATTAAATAGCAAAATAATAGCATGCTGTATTTCAATATCATTCATAAGCCGTTTTCAGGATTGCCAGCAACCACTGTAAAAGTAATAAATAACGCAAGAGAGCTGTATGCTCAGTCCGTTAAGTCCAAAGTAGCTAAGCAGTGACTTAGTTCCCACCAGGGTCCTGATCAGAAGCGTGTACTCTATCCCAACCATCATCTACTCCAGTAGATATCTCACTGCTGATGCAATTCTCTATCTGTATAAGAGCTAAGTAGATCCAAGGATGGAGTACTTTTGCCACATCTGGGCAGGAGCTGATAGAAGCACTTATCCTGCCTTGACAGAGTTCAAAATAGACTTCGTTATCTAGTGAGGAATGCTTTTTTCTCTTACCTGCAACCTCTTTCCCACAGAAGAGATGTTGCGAGCCTGTCTCTGCTTTATCATTCATTTCATGGCAAGTGCTCGTCTGAGCTCCAATCTATGGTCCCCTTTGCCAAACATTCTTGAATAAACCTCATCTAGCTGAAAACACTATCAATAATTCCCCCCGCCACACTCTTTTTCTGTGCCTAAATCTAAACTCCTGTGGAATTGTCTTCCATTTTCCTGCTTTCCGGCTGACTACAATATGGTCGTCTTCAAATCCAACATAAACAAGTTCTTGATGAGCCATCACCTTAAATCATCCAATTTACCAAATTTCCACTTCTAACGATTACTACGATATTGTCCCATTGACTACTCTACACTCATTAACCCTTATCCTCGAGTGACCTCCAAGCCTTGATAAGCAATGACTCCTTTGTAAAAAAAAAAAAAAAAAAAAAAAGAATCTAGAATTACTTTTGTGGTAAATCCGAATACGTTGAATGATAGCCGTTGCAAGCAAAGCATTTTTTCTCAAAAATTAAACTTTTTAAAAAGTAGCTCATACAATTTTGATTTCTTCGCCTTTTGAATTATTCATTATTTGATTTAGTCACATGACAGACATCAATGTTTTAAAAAAAAAAATATATTAATTTATCATTAAAGTTTTAAAAAAATATTTAAATGATTATTGAAGTGTATTAAATAAAATACCTTATCAAAACTGTCCTTGACTTTTTTACTAAGAGCAAAGCGTAGTATCTGTTCTGATACTACATTTCATCTTTCCTCACTTCGGCTAGAGAATGAGAAATTCTTCTAGACTGGGGTAATTTTAATTTAATAACATAGAAGATATTGACAAAAGAACGTTTGAGCAGTTTTCATTTTTAAAAGTTTTATTTACAAAATAAAAAAGGCGTTTTGTACATAAAAATCATTGTAATAGACAATCATTTTTACTTTCAAACTGTTTTATTGAGAAAACGGAAAACCAAACAATGCAGAATAATTGTAACTAAAACGATTTATTTTCAAAACGAACGAAAGTTTTCCAACAAAAAAAAATCTACGAAGTGAGTATTATATCCATATGTTTACAGGTTAAACGTGCGTGATTGTTGCCTGTTTATAGAGTCAATCGAAAATCGAAGAAATCGCCGTCTATCATAAACGCGCCGTTTTTGCCGGTTTGGAAGTGCCTGGAATCTAAATTATCCGTTCCAGTTTTTACAGAGCTCTGGGCACGCTTTGTTTACAAATCAAACGCAAATAAAATAATAAATCAATTTTTATATAAATCGTTATCTAAAAAAAAATATCGAACCCTTTATATGAAAAAATACAGACGTTAATTCAGATCAGTTTCGAAATCGCATATTGAATCCAGTACAATATAATAAGTATGAAATCTTCATCCATCCATCCATAGGCCTTGAGCCTATGTGGAGGGGGGGCATAGGACATCTACAACTTTTTGTAGATGCTTTTGTAGCGAGGAGTTCTTTTTACAGGGTGGGGGTGCTGGCCCCACGCCCAATCTTCCCAGAAGGTACATACAGCACCTAGCCTTCCTAAATGGTCACCCATCTGATACTGGCCAGGATCAACGTTGCTTAACTTCGGTGATCTTGCAAGAACTGGTGTGTCAACGTGATTGTGCCGTACAAAATACGAAATCTGCATTAATCAAAATATCATATTAAGCGTATTTTACGACCAGGCAATATCGGGCGCCCTACTAGCACACACACACACACACACACACACACACATACATATATATATATATATATATATATATATATATATATATATATATATATATATATATATATATATATATATAATTCGACACACCCTGGTTTAATGATGTCCAATATGAAGTTCCCAACGTTTTTCTGTTCTCGTTCTTGTATTTAAACTGTTAACCCCACCTCCACTGTCCCTGTACCAACATAGACGCCAAACCCAATGGACAATTTCGCAGCCTCCATCCTGCACCGCTCTCTGTTCGTTCGATAAGCATAAATTAAAAAGCTTGGGTGAAGACTCTCCACCCATTTCTCACCCCTCGCCCTATGAGTAATGGCCATTGACATCAAGATGTACAGTACTTTGCAGACATTCCTACCCTGTACGGTCAGTTCTGTGACCCTGACTAACCGCAGACCATCGAGCTGGACACGTGTTTGCAATTTATATGCTATGCTCTGATTGAAGGGATAAATGGAGATTTTTTTTTACCAGGAGTCTGGACATGCGTGGATTTTTCTTTCTTACTTACAAATAGATACACAGATACATTAAATCAAATGGATTTGGATGCAACACTGAGGATATAAATGAAGATAGATAACTATTTAAGGCAAACTTGATGAAAAGTTATCATATAGACATCCCTTGTTCTCAAAAAGAGTTACCAGATGAAAACTAAACGATGGACGATGTACATATCATAACTTGAATTACTATTCCAGTCTGTTGTGGAATGGGGACCTTAATGGATGGTAACATTCAATGCTGCCAAGACTAAGCTACTTTCCTTTAATAATTGCAAGAACCCTTCTCAAACACTCATAGCCATGGCTATGCTACACTACCTAAAAGCTCTTCGTTCAAACTCATCTACTTAACGTTCACAGGGAACATGAATTGGAATAGATACATTGAGGATATTGCCAAGGCTGTTGCGAAGAAGGTAGGCTCTCCCTACAGTACTAGAAAGTCACTTACGCTTGAGAGTATCCTGTACCTCTACAAGGACATCATTCAGCCAGGTATGAAGTCTTGTTGTCACATTTGGGCTGGCGCATCTGCAACTGGTCTTTCACCCCCCCCCAGATAAGGTTTAAAAATAAATCGCTAACCCTAACCCGACGGTCCCGCTCTATCAACCGGACTCCAACCATTGTCCCATCGACAAAAATGCTGCATCCCTGTCCATGTTTTACAAGTATTTTAATGGAATGTGCTCCGATGAACTCCAAGTCCTTGTACTCCTTCAACGTAAATAATTTCGACATGCAACAAAGCCCCACCCCCACACAGTAGCAAAGTGTCACTGTGTCTTGTTAGGGGCGGGAGAGCAATAAAAAAAAATACCATCCTACACGCGGGAGATACTTCAGGGCTCGAATCAACTGACGAGTCATCTCTAGACCCATAAAATGACTACATGATCACGGTCATCATCGCAAACAATTTCTCCCCCCCCTCTCTCTCTCTCTCTCTCTCTCTCTCTCTCTCTCTCTCTCTCTCTTACACACACACACACACATACACGCATGCAGAATGTAGTTAAGACAATAGGGACAATAAATTTAAGATATTCCCCTTTTTACTTACGATATTGGATAGATAATTTAGTAAATACAATTTTTCGTGTACTTCCGAAAGAAAAAGAAAGAAAGAAATCGGTTCGTGTCTCTCTTTCTCTTTTAATACAATTTTTGCATTTTAGGTGTTATAAAACAGTTTTATTTGTTTATTCAAAGCTTTTACAATTTTAATGATATTTGCAAGAGCTTTAATACCAATTTTTATACCTTAAACGCGAACACGCCTTAAAAAAGCTGACAATAAAATAGTTTGTTGACTCCTCGTGCGTTTAACAACAACAACAATAACAACAACAACGGTAGCAGCACGCTTTAAACATAACAACACAAGGATTTTAAGTGCAAAGGAAAAAAAAGCAATATAACCCTTTCACTCTCTAAAGATGGACCTTATATGGTCCGAAATTAATAAGAAATGTTTTAACTTTAAGAAATGAAGTAAGAAATTTTATCGTTTTTCTTCCTTCTTTTAATAAAATTTGTACATCTTAACGTGTTCTAAAACAGTTTTATCTGTTTATTCACAATTATATCTATATATATGTATATATATATATATATATATATATATATATATATATATATATATATATATATATATATATATATATATATATATATTGATATGTAGTTTGCTTGAAGCATTGTGTGGGATAGGTATGTAAAAGAGATTTAGAAGGCTGTCACAATGCGAGGAATGAATTATAGTCGCTGTTGGTAAGAGGAGACGAGAACAAGTGGCGACTTACAAATCAATAAGTACATATATATATGTATATATATATATATATATATATATATATATATATTCAGTTGTATGGTAAAATGTCTTACTTGTAATTCATGCGATATATATATATATATTTTTTATTTTTTTTATATATATATATTTATTCAGTTGTATTGTAAAATGTCTTACTTGTAATTCATGCGACGTATTCCATTATTAATTTCGGAAAAATTTTCCCTTTTCAAATGGTCGATTCAAAGCATGCTGGATGAAGGGCCGGCCCTTCATCCAGCATGCTTTGAATCGACCTGTTACGCACACCATTTGAAAAGGGAAAATTTTTCCGAAATTAATAATTGAATACGTCGCATGAATTACAAGTAAGACATTTTACAATACAACTGAATAAATATATATATATAAAAAAAATAAAAAAAAAAATATATATATATATGTACTTATTGATTTGTAAATCACCACTTGTTCTCGTCTCCTCTTACCAACAGCGACTATAATTCATTCCTCGCATTGTGACAGCCTTCTAAATCTCTTTTACATATATATATATATAAATATATATATATATATATATATATATATATATATTTCCGGCTACATAAACAAAATGGAAAGTGGCTAGAAGTAAAAGTAATTACTAACCTAGCATATTACTCAACAAATTGAATTTATTAACGGCATTTTTTATGATTAATATGTCAGGTGAAATTATAGAATCGTCTAAAGTACTTTTGCTTTGTTTGTTGTTGTTGTTGTTGTTGCTGTTTTGCTAAAATAAGTAACATACATTTGTTTTGAATAAAATTAAATGTAAAAACTACCCCCAAAATAAAACTTACAGTATGATTATATGAACGCATGAGAAAATGTTGTACTTATGCAGAGAATATACCTTGTAGAAATAATAGTATTGATTATTTAGAAACACATTCTTAACTATTCTGCACATTCACCTAAAAATTAACGCAACAAAACTTACCGTAAAATTTAATTTAGCCTATCAATAAAGTATCACCGTAACTTCTCTTCCGTTTGGAAGTGTTCATTATTTTCAGAAATTTTAAGTTGTTAAGACAGTAGCGTGATTTCATTGCGAGTTTGTCTCTGCTTTATCGTTATTTTCATGGAAAGTGTTCGACTGAGCTTCAATCTATGGTCCCCCCTCGTCAAACTTTCACAAGAAACATTCGTCTAGCTGAAAATACTATCAATAATTCTCCCCACTCTTTATCTAAACGTAGTTTCCATGAACAAAGCTTCTTTCTTAGAAGTGCATGCCTGTGGAATTGTCTTCTGTTTTCCTGCTTTCTAGCTGACTACAATATGGTTGTCTTCAAGTCTAACGTAAACAAGTTCTTGATGAGTCGTTCCACTTAAGTTAACAAATTTACCGAATTTCCATTACTAACGATTACTATATTGTCCAATTGACTACTGTACACGCTTACCCTTATCCTCGAGTGGTCTCTGGCCCTTGATAAATGGTTATTCCTATGTAAAAAAAGGAAAGCATATGATGTATGCATATTATTATTTAACTTCATTAAGCTAAGCTGTTAATACGTAAAAACGTTTCATAATTGGTTTCGCCTTTCCCTATTGGAATAGTTGTACCAATAAGAAGTAAATCTATGATTGAAAAAAAAAGATCTGCCCGAGTCATTATTTTGTGAAGCATTTGTCGATTGAATATTTGTTTAATACGAATCCTAATAAGCGAAACAAAATACCATTGTAACGTTGTATGCAAATAAGCAAAGGGAAACAGAAAAATAATAGATTCATTCTGTTCAGAACTTCCATACATAGTAGGGCATAATGAAAATGAATTGCGAAACGCGTAGAGAAAAATATGTAAATGTAGCATGATAAAATTAAATGACTTTCTTGTGTGTGAAAATATGGTTTTATATTCTGAAGAAGTAAAATAAAAGTAGGAAACGTATCATATGCAATGATAAACTTGTTTGTTTGCTTATGTGTACTTAAAATCACCACTGCAAATGCTTTATATTTTTCGTGTTCGAAAAAACGAACTCTTATTCTGAAGATTGACTTTTCTAATGTTGATATCTATGTTTAATAGCTGATAGCGGTGTATTTTGTTATTCCGTAGAATCAGGCAAGGCAAGGGAGCGGTCATTAATTTAAGTTTCGAATATATAAGTAGTAAATGAGTGTATGTAAGAAGGCGAATAATTTTTTTGGTGGCATATAGGGATGTATGGTTATGAAAAAAAGACCCGGTGATTTTGGGTTCCGTGAGAGGACTTAATTTAATGAAGGTGAAATATTTGCTACTACCTATGTGGGATTACGTATTTAACAGAGTCAAAGAGGATAAATTGTAACATTTATTAAACTGTGGCGAAATGTGCGTATTTGCTGGAAATGGTGAGTGGGAAAGAATTGAATAGGAATTTTCTTATTGTTTCCGTATAGTGTTGAAAGTGATAAGGGAATAATCGACTTCTTTTTATTAATTATAATAATAGGGAATATATAAAAAAAAAAAGAAAGAAAGATTGCAAACTCTTTGGGGGTGACAATTTTATGATGCTGGACACCGGCTTTTATAAACTTTGTCTTGCAATTTTAATAGACGAAGCGATTTCATTGATTAATGAAAATTACAGCATGTATCAGGAAGCTTATCTTATTAAAAGGGTTGTTGGGTCAGATGAAATTGATTGAATTTTCCATTTTTTCTAGCAAAAAACACATAGTGATAATTTTTCACAAAAGCCTGGTTAATTGACATAGAAAATGCGTTCCTATTCAGATCTAAACAATATGTATATATACAGGTGCTCGATAACGAATAGAGCTGTATATTTATTTGGTATAAAACCTTTTATTTACAAAACATTTTACTACATGTATGCAGACATGTTTCAGTTCTAGCCGTAAAACAGCCGATTAACAGGCGGATATTTGAAGTCGATGCAAAGATTGATATGAGAGACCAATTATTCCATCAAGTAACACATGATTAGTCACATAATTTATTAAAATAAAATTACTTGGCTGCTCGGCTATTTTTTAATTTTTAATTTAAATTTTTAAATAGCATTTCTAGTTTTCCTAATACCACTGTTACGCTTTTCAAAAGAAGGGATTTATTTCCTATCAGTTAGACATACACACAAAATGTATACACACTAGTTTATAACCACATATACGTTAAAATATGCAAAAAATATACATACGCACACACATGTACAACCCCATACATATATATATATATATATATACATATATATGCGTATACACACATACGATACACCAACATAAATAAAATTAATATATATAATGTATATATATATATGTATATATAATGTAAATATAATATATAGACATACAAACACAAGTACACACACAAACACACACACACACACACACACACACACATATATATATATATATATATATATATATATATATATATATATATATATATATATATATATTAGAAAAAATACCCGTCGTTGACTGGGTTCAAAAACAGCCTACAGAAAATGGATTCTGATTTATGAAAGTATAATAGGTTATGAAAAGGAAGGGTTGTAAAGAGATAGCTTCGAATTTGGAGGTATCAAAGCCAAAGCAAAATATGATGAAAGTAAAAATAAAATAGATAAACCCCATAATTTATTATACCATACCTGTTCACACTGAAACACTTATCACAATATTCTGTGGATCTATATTAAAAAACCTTGTTAAACTTTGTGACATATTTCCATTCTATGGAGGTCAGGCGCGAACAAACACTCCATAATTTTATTATACCATATTTCTTCAAACTGAAATATAATTATAAAAGTATAGTTACGAAGTTAGATATGAAAAGTCTTTATTAAAGCTTGTGCCTATTTCCATTCTATGGAGACCAGGCGCGAACGCAGACCCCACAATTTTATTATACCATCCCTATTTAAGTTAAAACATACTTGTAAACGTTTTTTATTTTTAATTTTTTAATTTTTTTTATTTCCATACTTTGTGAATCAGGCGCGTACACAGACCCCACAATTTTAATGAATCATCATTATGTCAGATCAAACATACCCATTCCTGTGTCTCGATATATCTTCTATCATTATATGTGATCAGTTTTCTATAATAGTCAATCATATAGGAGCCTATTCGTGACCAGACACACACACACACACACACAGACGTTCAGCCTTATATATATATATATATATATATATATATATATATATATATATATATATATATATAGCTGCACATACATACATACATAGAGATTAGCTGTAAAAAAAAAAAACAGGCAAACACTTTCCAACGACAAAGTGTAAAACATACAAACCGGACCTCAAGCAGGAAATCTTACGATGTCTTTGTTAATATATAACACATTTCATTCGTTTTAGTAAACCAGTAAGCTCTTATATGCATACACACGTGCAGTCTTACAAATATAAATACACAGTTCTGCAAAGGTACATAAGCGCACAAACCCAACTAGGTACATATGCAGATATACAAATATACATGCATATATACGAAATAAAATTAAGTTGAACTTATATATACATGAGCACAAACACATATGCATACATATTTAAATACGTACTCACTTGCGCATATACATATATGCGTATATACATCCATAGGAATAATAATGTAAACTTGTATGCAGTCATACACATATATACATATATATTCACCCGTAAAGATTCGCAGACAAATACAAACGCTAATAAACGTAACATTGCTGTGTATATACATATAAAGATATAGGAACATACATGCACATATACAAACATATACACATACATATATAATTATGCATATATATATGCATACGAATATATACACATACATATTCATAGAAAAGTTGGATAATCATGCATCTATACACACTAGTATATAAGCACATAAATATCTGTATAAAATATACAAGCTGCATACATATATGTGTTAAAATACATAAACAGACATATGTATATGTAAATATAAGCGAGATAAGACACTGATAGAATTCAGATGAAAAATCCTGATAGATATTACTTTAAGTAATACTTTCAAGGTGATCCTAGTCAAAAAGGAAAAGCTCAATATTTAAGAATAGAGCAATATATAAGTTTGGTGGTTAAATTTTAAATTCTGAAAAAAAAAAAACATATATTCTGAAAAAACAACATATATTCGAATTAAGAATTTTTTTGTTTGAAAAAGGGAATATATAGAAGGGGTTATGTTAATTTCTTTAATCCATGGATTTTCAATAATGGCTCATATCATCAGAGGAAATGAAATGCGGTTAGCAAAATGTTCAACTACGAATGGACGCTGATTTTGCTTTTCAGCACAATTATTGAAAATAGTTTTTTGAGTGGCTGTGGATAATTATATGGAAAAAATTATACGAAAAGAGAAGTTGATACAGCCTGGGCAGTCCATTATCGGAAGGAGTACAATGTCCTTCAGGGTTATAAATCCAGGTGGGCAGAAAATAGGTCCATGGGAGAAAGTAATATTCCCATATAGCAAAAGCGTGTTGCTCCTTATTGATTTTTCGAAAGGTATACGGGGTAGCCGTATTCGTTGGTACGTTGAGTGTGTGTTGGTTGATGTAGTCCAAAAACTTTCTCGGTGTTGACAAAGTGTATCCGATGTTGGGTGGATATACCATTCCATTGTAATTATCCCCGTGAGTAATAGAATTTGAGCATTGAATTATGTATGCAATGGACCTCGAAATCAATAGTATGGGTAGCAAAATAGCAAAATAATCCGGGAGATGATATTCAGAACGGTGCATTGAACGGTTAGCTTCTGGTGTAAGTCCCGGTAGAAAGATAGTTCGCTTTCTTGTTGATAGTGGGTGAGGGAAGCCTTTGTGATGAGGGAAAGAGAAGAGTGGGGTGAAGTAGATTGGGTAAAGAGAGAGAGGGTGGTTAAAATTAGGCGAGCATACAGGCGCTTAATGGAATTTTTTCGGGGGGGGGGGTATTGTATTTTAGTATTCTTTAAAAGGGTTGGCCTCTTCATTTTAAGTTAAAATGGGAAATGGATATTCTTGTGATTTTCAATGGGAGTGTGCGTAATATGGGGTGGGTGTGCTGTTTTTGCTGTGCAGATGGGTGAGCGGGTGAGGTGGAGATAGAGACGAGGCATGGTCTGAAATTTTGGAATGCTTGGAGGGTTACTTATTTAAGTAAGTTTAAGGTTGGGTTCTTTCAATTTTGAGTGTATATTTTAAGGTAACTTGATTAGCTGAGATACAGTTAGTTCATTACGCTCGTTGATGTAGTGTGATCTGGTTTAATTAAGTTTATTTAAAATTTATTTAAAATATATATATTTCTGTTTGGAGGCGATCTATGGATGAGTTTGTTTTGCTGTTCGTTGGGTTGGAATCAATTTTTAAGTGAGTGCTTTATATACTGTGGTTAATTAGCTATTTTTATAATGGGGAGATTTTATTTAAATGCGGGGCTGGGTGTGGGGGTGCCCAAACGTGGTTGAATTTAACTATTTATATAATAATTAACTGTATATCCATCAGTCAAACCTTAATATAAGTGCAGATGTAAGCAAATATATATCCACAGACACATATACACACGCACATATACATATATACATACATGGATTAAGGAAATTAACATAACTCCTTCTATATATCCCCTTTGTCAAACAATAAATTCTTAATTCGAATATATGTGTCTATATGTTTTTTTTCAGAATTTAAAATTTAACCACCAAACTTAAATATAAATATACATACATATATATACATACATAGGCGTACACATAAACATATATACCTACAGATACACACTTTCATAGAAGTACTATAAACAAATAGATATACAAAGTTACATATGCCAACTTATTTAGACCTATGTAGCATATTAATGGATGCAACCAGTTACATAGATTTATACGGGTAATATACACTATCACACTGAAGATGATAGGTCGAACTTACAAAGTAAACATAAGAGGTTTACAATTCATCATGTCTACAATTAATCCAAATGTATGATTTCTAGTTCAGGAATTTTCTTCTACCATTTTATCTAATAATTTACAATTTCTCGTTAAGTCATAGGATTCCTCATCTGAGGATGCTATTGCTAGGAGTCTACAGTAAAGAAAAGATGCGCAATCCTCAACTGCATCTCTCCTGAACTGGCATTTCTCGAGTGCAGTAGTAAATAGAGAAGACCAGAAATAATGTCGGAATAAGCAGAGAAATACTAATGCCATTTGGGAGTTTTCTTTTCATAATTTAGTTGCACAACCAAGGCTAGTCTACCTTGCCATTCAACCCATATTTGAAAGGTGGATACTCATACGTTGCCTGGGGGTATTTATGAAAGTGGTGCAGTAGTCCGGATAGAAATCGAATCCGACATCTCAAATCCATAATTTGTACATGTAATCATTATACACACGCACGAGCACGCGCACGCTCACACACACGCACGCAGAGAGAGAGAGAGAGAGAGAGAGAGAGAGAGAGAGAGAGAGAGAGACTATTACCTCGTTGCTTTTTTTACACAAATGGTTAATTTAATACAAGGGGCTAAGAATAAACAAAAAATACAAAACGAAAAATGAGACTAGCACAAAATTCGAATCTGTGCCTTAGAAAGAGGGATTACTCGTCGCAAGTGTTGTTTTAAGCACGCGACAGCTCAAGGCTCAGTTTATCTTTTTCCTATATTATTATTATTATTATTATTATTATTATTATTATTATTATTATTATTCATGATGACCATCAGGATGACCATAATTATAATGATGATCATCCAGAAGAATGAAGATAATATGGGATAAACATTTACAGATACATTTACATAGAATGTAAATCATATTATGAGTTAGAAAACTGACAAGGATGCGTTTAATTGAATGAAAAATATGACTTTTTAAATAATGAATTAAATTAACAATAATATTTTGGTAATTAATGTGACTAAAAACGATTGTAAGCATCTGTCTACCAAAATTATTTTTGAAAAATTTTCTCAATAAAAAATGTTATTTAAAGTCTCCAAGGTTAATGCAATATTTTATTTTAATCACGTAATAAGTTTAATTTTTTTTTTTTCATTTAGCGAAATAAGTTTATTTCTTCATAATTAACATCTTTGTTTAATAAAAGATGACGATGCAGAATCGAAGTTTTATCGCAATTGTAGAAAATATTTTTTAAGCCGGCTTTGTGCATAAATATGTTTTATTATTCGCTTTTAACTTTACTATACAATGTTGCTGTTTTTTTTTTAATTATTTAATTATTATATTTTTTATTATTTAATTACGGGGGTGCATTATGGTTTCTTTGTAAACGAATCAACCATTTTATTTATTCATTTATTTATTGTTAATAGTTGAAAAGGGAAATTAATTACTTTGTGACTTTTAGAAATTAGGACACAATTTCGACGCATTCAATCCGTCAAATAGAAAGCTATTTATATTGTTTTTAAAATTCTTAGCAAATTCTTCAGGTATAAAAATATTGAATATATTGGAAGCATTTTATATTCAGTTATTTCATAAATATACATTAAATCAACATTACTTTAATGACAAAATTAATTGTAGTTTTATAGCAACTTAGTTCAATTGATAATTTTTAAAAATTAACGATACTATAATAATCAAGTTTGCAAAATTCTATATTATTAAGTAAAAAAAAATCTGGCTAGTTTTATATAAATGCACTTAATAGTCAAAATAACGTGCATGGCTTAAAGCTTGTATGTGTCCTTTTCAAGTATTATATTTTCTTAAATTATAATAATTTTTCCTCGTTCATTTACACATTTATAAGTTCACATATTTGAACATCTAACGAGTTTTTATTACAACACCTTGTATATGCACGTAAGCACGTACGTACGTATACACGCTGATGTTAACAAGCTAATGGGGATAGGGTCGGAGCATACAGACGTAGATAGATGGACGGATAGTAATAAAAGCATGCAAAAATGCAGACATAAAAATGAGGACATGCGATAGATAGATTGAAATAGAAAGAGATAGGTCGATCGATAGATAGATAATAACAGAGTGAGGTAAAGCGAAAGATAGAATGAGATAGATATATAATTATAAGATGCTTTTATATATATATATATATATATATATATATATATATATATATATATATATATATATATATAAAGAGAGAGAGAGAGATAATGAGTGAGATAGGAGATAGAATGACATATATAGAGAGACAGGCGGAGACAGTGAGTGAAATGGATAGATAGATAGATAGATAGATAGATAGATAGATAGATAGATAGATAGATAGATAGTTATATATGTAGAGAGAGATATAGATAGAAGATAGTATTATATATATATATATATATATATATATATATATATATAGAGAGAGAGAGAGAGAGGGCGCAGCTAGATAGAGTGAGTGAGTGAGTGAGATAGATAGATAGATAGATAGATAGATAGATAGATAGATAGATAGAATAGAATAGAATAGAATAGAGTAAACTAGATTGGCCAGAGGTAGATATTGATACAGACATACGCAGATACATATTGACTTACATAAGTTCGTGTGGGTGCCCTCTAAAAAAATAACCCACCCACCCCACATGCGCTAAATCCACTTGCTCTTTAAGTGTCACATGATAATAAAACTGATAACATTTTGATCTTTCTTGGTGGCCAGCTTCCTCACATGGCCCAATATGACCTCACGCTCCTCTCTCCAGAGCACCATCCCTGTACATGTATGAGTGTCTTTTCTATTCCCACACCCCGACCTCTCAACGTCCCCGTCGCCATCTTTCAATCTGATCTTGCCTAAAACCGTTTCTCCTCTCAACACTTAACTGTTGTCTCCATTATTTTAGCGCCATGTTTGTTCCCAGTCTCAACGGTCAAATTGTTCGTTACATGTTTAGTTTTAGTTTTGTTTTTTGTTTTTTTTGTTTTTTCATTGCTTCATATTCTGGACTAGCAGGGCTACCTGACGTTGCCTGGATCCATTAAAAAACTAGATGATGTTAAATAGTGTGTGTGCAGCATCTGTGCCTCCAAAACACTACTAAAACAAATGCATCACCCTAACTAGAAGATAAATTTCTGTTTTTCTTTTTTTATTTCTTTATTATTATTATTATTATTATTATTATTATTATTATTATTATTATTATTATTTAATTTCACTTTTGAGTTTCTATCGGTTTTATGTAGGATATTATGGACATTATGGATTATGGCTCCTGGGCAACACCAACAAAAGGGCAGAGAATTTGTTTAGCATGTGCGACACTGTGTTTAAACACGTGAAATTTAGGAAGCCTTTAGAGCACTACTAAAACAGGTTACCCCTCCCTTTCTCATAGAAGAGAAAAACTAATGTTTAAAAAATGTTTATTATTTGATAACATTAAAAATCATTTTTACTTATTGATAACGAAAAGAATGTTTAGCAAGGTTACGCTCGTCAACAAACTGTGCCATTCCCCAAGGAATTAATCTTCTTTTTTTTTTTTAATTTTAGATATGATACATCCAGGACAATACCGATCAAGAGAATGCCAACTCTGCGGGGTTTTGATTGGCATTTTTCAAGTTTTGACGAGGCATACATACATACATACATACATACATACATACATACATACATACATACATACATACATACATACATACATACAAACGTTTGCCCTTTATATAATAAATGATAGGAAAGGTCGAGTATTAGTAATGTCTTTGCCAGATCTTTGTATATGCTTGGGAAAAAGTTTGGCCATAGACCTTATACACATTCGGGCGGGCATCATTTTTCTTATATTCATGCCTTCAGAGTATTAATATTTATCATGTTATTTATATAAGTTTAAAATTGTATGATTACATAAAAGCATTAATCTGATATATAAAGTTATCTTTTCGAATTTTCAAATCAGACCCAAATATAAATATATCCGACATATCGAGATCTGATATTGACTACCCAATTAGTCTCCAACTTCCTATTATCATGTTCTTTGCAAGGTGTTTTGAACAAATATTCCGGCTAGATAGATTGTTGCAAAGGAGACAAATTTAAATAATAACAGTTGAGTGGAGAGCCGTTCTTTCAACAGAAAAATGATCGAAAAGGGAATGAAAAAAAAACTATCGTAGAGAAAAGAAAAGTATCCAATTTCGAATATTATATTGGCAGCAGCAATCCAGTCAGAGAATTTTAAAGAATTTCAAAGAATTTTAAAGAATTTCAGGTACAAAAAAGTTATAGAATCAGCAGAGCGTAGTTCTATTCTTCTGTCAAAACGAAGATATATAGTACAAATTTTTTTTAAGATTCAGTATATTTATACAGCGATTCTGATATCTAATTAGCTTATATTTATCACCCCTGACTATAAATAAACTCGTCCAAATCTTTGTGATGATACCCAACTATTGTTGCAATATTTTGCAATAAAAACTGATTTTTAGAAGAATAACTCAAATAATTTAAGGGATATAACCCATTATTTTTTATGTTAAATAAAGAATGAGAACATTTCGTATGTTTCTACGTATGTGTGTTTCTTATCTACACGTAACTTACGCATCATCAGCATATTTTTCAAATTTAGTATAAATCTAGTATTTGATAAAATAATAAACAGTAAAAATGTTATTCTTTTTGTATACAGCTTTTAAAGTATGCAAACAAAAATAACCGCCGAAAAGACATAACAAATTCAACATATTTATAACACGGTTATTAAACTAAATGAAAAGAGGAAACGGAAAAATCATATTGAATCACTTGTTAATTAATATTAAATATTTTTGCTATTTGATATGAATCCTTATATGTTTTTATTACTAAAAAGATTTTCAGTTTTTATGTGAGATTCATCTTCCCTATATAAATTTAACGTTTAATGCTAATATACAGCGTCTCAGTCTCTCGCAAAAGCCAATAATGCAGCCCTCACTCGTTTATCGGCCCTTTTTTGTGTTGCAGGTGTAATTAATTAATCAAAGCAGGAAATAAACTTAGTTTTAAAGAGAGGAAGTCTGTTCTGAAATGTTATTAGGAGACCGAAAAGACCATTGAAGTGCAAAGAGGAGTCAAAAATGAATTCGCAAAATCACTAATAGCAATAAAGTCAAGCAAATGGAACCGTCCAGAACATCAACAAGAAACATTATGAACGACTACGGATATCGACGAACCATGAAAAGAGCAGGTGCAAAAAAAAAACACTCCCTCAATCGCCATGGAAATTGCTTCGGTGAATTGCTTGGGAAATTCGCATCTCAAAATATAGTATTCATCGCATTATGAAGCGTCTGCACTAGAAATGTTACATTCCAACACTAATCCAAACTCTCAACGAAGATGTAGAGTTCAATTCTGTTAATTATACTTGGAAAAATGTGCAGAAGATGAAGGGTTCCCACTCAAAATTGTGTGACAAACTTTAAATTAAATGGCTTCATTAATCGCCATAATTGCACGAAATCCTTATTCAACACTTAAACATTATGCAAATTTACTAGCAATAGCAATGTAGTGTGGGATATCTGCATTGGACATTACAGGACTAGCTTTTAACGAAACTTCAGGAGCTTGTTGGTCCACAAATTTCACAGATGTTTGGCAAGATTAACTTTTCACAAGATGAAACTCTTCCCCACTACCATTGCATGTAAGACTTCAATGCAGCTTTACCAGACACATGTATTGGACAAGGGGGTGCCATTGAATACTCCACGCATATTTTTGTGGGGATATCTGAAAGACAAAGTTTATCGCACCAAATCAAGAACAATTGATGCATTGAAATTGGAAATTGAAAGACAATGTCGCGACGTTTCTAATGACATGTTTCGTGATGTTTGAGGGTTTCTTTTTGTGCGCGTTATCAGCATTGTCTGGACAATAATGGTCATCAATTTGAATATTTGTGAACATAATGCTGAAATTATATTTGCCTTCTGTATTCGAAGGAATTCAATTTCAGTTCCTTTTCATAAATAAAGGTCTTATCGTCATTTGAAGTGTGAGTACATTTTTGAGACACCCCGTAGAAAGTAATTATTTTTTGTAATTACTTGGTTAATTTTTGAGTTGCATTCTATAAAATAAATGAACTCCGAATAAACATTTATTTTGTTCTATAAGTGATCTCTCTTTTTTAATGTTTAAGCCAGCAATTCCTCTCAACGGTTTTCCCAGGAAAATAGTTAAGTTTAATTGAGAAGCACATTTTAGTAATTGCTCAAGGTGCGGCTCTTTTTTTCTTTTCTTTTTTTTTTTTTTTTTTTTTCAGAATTTATATTTCAGTAAATGTCGCTTATTTATCGGCATTCATCATTTTTTCCCTTCTTTTTTAATTAATATCATAATATTTAAAGTCATCATTCAGCAGGATTAAACGCCACTTGAGTATGAGGGTTAATGAGATGGATAAATTGTCAGTTAAACGATACAGAACATTATGAGAGGATTGTTGACTACTTCAGAGACCGGTTTATTACAAGTTTTTTTTTTCATTTGAAGACGATCATATTGTAGCCAGCATGAAATCCACCCAGATCCAAAGTTCTTGGAAAGAAATTCTGTTCATGGAAATTACGCAACGGCTATCAAAAGAGGTAAACAGTTTTGGAAATCTCGAAACATTTGGCACTTCAACTTCAGGGAATCTCACTTGTTATTGTCAGTAAGAAATCGCTGATAATAACTTGTGTGATGTGAGCAAATGAGTAGTAGCAGCAGCAGCAGCTGATGCATGGCGAGAGTGAGTAGGGGAGGAGGGGTATCATCCTAAAACCCTATGACACACTCGACTTCGAAGGAGTATTCATGCCAATTTTGATGTAATTCTAACCAATAGTTTAGGAGCTTAGATGTGTTTTTTTTACGTAAGAGCCACCGCTTATCAAGGCCAGAAGTCAACTTAAGGATAAGTGTTAATTAGTTTGTCTTGTGGATGGTGAGATTACACCGTTATGGTTGAAATTAGGCAGAATTTCATTATTAAAGAGAACAGCGCAACAAAATTTGTTAACATTGAACTTGAAAACGATTTGTTGTAGTCAGTTGCGAAGCAGCCATGCGGTATTCTGTTCTACAGACGGGTAGTTCTAGAAAAAGAAACTCTTTTCATGGAAGCTCTGTTTAGCTTTCTGTACACAGAAGGAGAAATGGAAATTTATTGACAGTGATTTTAGTTAGACGAGATTTTGTTGTGATTTCTTTACAAGAAGGAACCATAAAGGACCATAGATTGGAGCTCAGTCGAGCACCTATCATGAAAAATAACGATAGAAATCTCTTCTAAAAAAGAGAGAGAACTCTGTCAAGGCAGCACTTCGCAAGATGTAGCAACAGTACTCCATCTTAGGATGCATTTGACTCTTATACACGTAAAGGAATTCAGTAAAATGATCCAACCATTTATCCAGCGACCTTGGCTACAGATTTAATGTAAGTCTTCCACTTCAAGTCTGAAGTGAAGACCAGTCGCAGTCACAGCAGGGATTCTTTAAGTGAAGCAGCCTCTTGAGTGGAAAGTCATTCCTCAAGGAAAAAGTTTATTAGAGTCATTCTTGTAATAGAAAAATAATCCAGAAAGAAATAGCAAGATAAATAATTTATTATTGCTGGAGTGGAGCAACATTCTTTTAATAGAAAAAATAGATCCAAAAAGGGAAATGTTTCTATCTTAAAGAGAATAAAATTATCAAATTGCGAATATCAAATGTAGTTGTCACAAGCAAAAATTAGGAGCATCAAGCCAGTCAGCGAAGCTTTGAACTGTAAAGCATTCCAGCTAAAAAAAAAATGGTAGTATTAATCCAGGCAAGATCAATGGAGAGCAGTTCCCTTCTCGTGTCACGGTGAAAAGCTAGGTCTAAAGAATCCAAAGGGATTCAGTTTATGCAGCGATTCTGGTATCGGATTGGTTTGTTCTTATCACCCCTGGCTATAAATATAATCGTCCAAATCTTTGTTATCATACCATAATATTATGCCAAAAATATTATAACAAAGCCAGTCATTTCAGTTAGGGACAAAGTGAGGATCCGAGCATTGATGGTAAAATGAGAGTAATTTGGTTTTAAATACATTAAAAGCAACCAGATATCTTTTCTCTCTCCCATTTCACCATGTGCTCCTGTTTGAAAGATAGTGAATCAGAAAGATCTTGGACATTATCCAAAAAGGATCAATCTATTGCATGGATTAAATAAGTTGCTTATTATGTTTTAGTATAGCAGCAGCAGCAGCAGTAGTAGTAGTAGTAGTAGTAGTAGTAGTAGTAGTAGTAGCAGTAGCAGTAGTAGTAGTAGTAGTAGTAGTAGTAGTAGTAGTACAGTGTGGAACGTGACTTTTGTTGCCTTAAAGAAAACAACGCTACAGTTTTATTTTTAAACTTTTATTGAAAAAATCAATTCAGGTGACTTGATTATGTAGTAGAGCTGATATCTTTTCAATGTATCCGCCTTCAGCCTCAATCAACGCCTCGATACGGGTTCGGAACTGACAGCATGCCTTTTCCACAAGCGCCAGCAGGAGATCAAATATGTGAGATAGGATGATGTGATCCTCGCTTAAAACCACACCAAAGACCGTAACCATCGCCGGAAACTTCGTTGAGCTGTGCTCTCAAGTGTTGAACCGTCCGGTCTTGCATTTTGAGAATGTTTACAATGGTCCTGTTGTCATAAGTTGAATCGGTAGAGAGCATGAGTTGTACAGCGGTGCATCTCCGATCTCGCTCGTTGAACATTGTGTAACTTTCAGACATGATAGAAGGCTCTTATCGTTTTGGGGATTTGTACACAACTGGGTAACTTGTAGATGATCTGCAACAAAACAAGAAAAAGGGAAATGGAATTATGACGTTTTCTCTAGTTCGACAATTTTATCGTTCCACTCTGTAGTAGTAGTAGTAGTAGTAGTAGTAGTAGTAGTAGTAGTAGTAACATTTTACCTTTCTCCCAGGAAGGTGGCTGTGATGAAGTGAATACCAACGTGAACTAACGACGTGGACGTGCCAAATTCAAATCTTTTCGATTCCATAACACTATGTCCACTTCAAATAAAACTCGGTATGTATATTTGACTTGAAATTTAGAATCTACCTTTTTGAGTGAAATAAAGGTTGTCATTTATCAGTCAATCGTAGGAGAATAGAAAATTCGACACGATTTGTGATTGGTCAGTGAATTACAAAACTCGTCTCAAATGAAACTTCCAAGAAAAGAACTGCCGATTGGAGTGCTCGCTAGAAGACAGTCAGTGAATCCGAGAAACAGACCGAAAGTCGAAGAATCCTTTTCCAAATTCAACTACCTCAAAAAAAAAAAAAAGAAATAAATAAAAACATGAAGAAAATTCCAATGCAACTTAATCAAGATTTAGCATCAGTCAAATTCCTAAATTTGTCTTTCCTCCCAATCAAGCGTAACATAACCTTCCATTGTTATTATTATTATTATTATTATTATTATTATTATTATTATTATTATTGTTGTTGTTGTTGTTGTTGTTATTATTCTTATTGTTATTATTATTGTTGTTATTATTCTTATTGTTATTATTATTGTTGTTATTATTATTATAGTTATTATTATTATTATGATTATTGTTATTATTATTATTATTATAATTATTATTATTTTAAATATTATGATTATGATTATGAGTATTATATTATTATTATTATTATTATTATTATTATTATTAATATTATTGATATTATTATTATTATTATTATTGATATTATTATTATAGAATACTAGGATTTGAGCTCGGCGTTGCCCGGGTGTTTAGATGTGTATGTTGGGCAAAAAAAAAAAAGTGGTAGTAGGAAGGCAGGCTCGAACCCGTACCGGGAAAGAGGAAAAGCGCGGGGGGGAAAAAGCTGGCGTCTTTGCGGTTACGACCACCGCCAAACATAAGTGACTTATGTTTAAAATAAAGCTAGAAAATCGAAAGGAAAATATCTTTCAACAATATCGGCGAAAAAAGCGACCCTCCTGTAGAAAAGTGCCTAATTGAAGGTGAAGATATTAATGTTTTTAGCCAATTTTTCGATATTTGTCGTATGAAAGGTCGAACCTACAAACGATATCGATCTTGTAAAAATCCGTCGCCTCTGTCGAAAGTGTTGGGCAGACATGCAAACATACATACATACATACATACATACATACATACATACATTTATATATTGGTAACTAAAGATTTTCGACCCAAACCGATGAAAAAGCTTGCCGTATCTCTGAATTCTCTTTATGTAAAATTTCAAATGTTTAGACCAGAAATTGTCTGGGTAATTAGGTAGAGAGTGCAGAGGTAATTTTTTTTAAACTTTGACCCCTATTATGACCTCTTAACATTTATTGGTTGGGAGTCAAATCAAGTTATTAAGTTAGATCCATATCCAAGGAACTTATATCTAAAATTTCAAGCGTTTAGACCCAAAATTGTAGGAGGAGTTTGGCAGTGTTCTCAAAGATCAAATCGTTGAACTTTAATCCCTTAACAGCCAAATTTCTGGCCGAAAACCGATCACAAAGGTTTTCCCAAATCTCAGTACACTGTATATCAAATTTCGAGTCTGTAGACTTTAAATTGACATAGTTATTGCGTAGGGAAATGTACACAGACAGACACACACACAGATAGACACACAGACACGTTCACTTTTATAGATATACTAGCATTTCAGCCCGGCGTTGCCCGGGTGTTTGGATGTTTATGTTGAGTAAAAAAAAAAGTGGTAGTAGGAAGGCAGGCTTGAACCCGTACCGCAAAGGAGGAAAAGAACGGGAAACAAATCCTGACGTCTATACTGTTACGACCAACACCAAACCGGAAGTGATATTTTGTTTAAATTTAAGCTAGATAAGCGAAAGGAGGGGATGACTTTAAAAAATATCGGCGAAAAAGGCGACGTCCTGTAGAAAAGTGTCCAGTTGAAGGTGAAGATATTTTAGCCAATTATTCGATATTTGTCGCCTGAAAGGTCGAACTTTAAAACGATACTGATCTTGAGAAAATCTGTCGCCTCTCTCGTAAGTGTTGGGCAGACATGCAAACATACATACATACATACATACATTTATATATTGGTAACTAAAAAAATTTCGACCCAAACCGATGGAAAAGCTTGCCGTATCTCTGAATACCCTTTATGTAAAATTTGAAATGTTTAGACCAGAAATTGTCTGAGTAATTTGATAGAGACTGCAAAGGTCAAATCTTTTTTTAACTTTGACCCCTATTATGAACCCTTAACATTTATTGATTTAGGCTCAAATCAAGTTATTAAGTAAGATCCATGTCCAAGAAACCTATGTCTAAAATTTCAAGTGTTTAGACCCAAAATTGTAGGAGGAGTTTAGTAGTGTTCTCAAATATCAAATCGTTGAACTTTGGCCCCTTAACAGACAAATTTCCGGCCGAAAATCGATCACAAAGATTTTCCCAAATCTCAGTACACTGTATATCAAATTTCGAGTCTGTAGACTAAAAATTGACAGAGCTATTGCGTAGGAAAATGTACACAGACAGACACACACACACAGAGACACACACAGACAGACACACAGAAACACAGACACGTTCACTTTTATAGATATATAGAGTTCTTATTATTATACACCGGTCTTCCAATTAATATGCTTATTATTCATGGTGAGTTTTTTTTGAGGGGGGGGTCTTGTTTAGGAGTTAAATGACGTAACATTTATTGACGGCAGGTGAGCATATCGATCGAAAGATAAAGATGAAATATAGGATGAAGATAAAAGTTATAAGAATGTACTCATTTTTTCTATGAGCCAAATATGTGTTTTCCTCTCTATTAAAGTATGAATAATCCTAATTTGTAGAATTATAATTACAGACGGTTGCGTCATGCATCGAAACAACACCAAATATCAGTGACCGGCTGTTTTCTTGGTTCCGTGTCATTTCGACGACATTTTCTCGGAATTTCATGAGTTGTAAATATTCGCACTCTCTGCTTTACAAGTAGCGAAAATAAATAAAACAAGAACGGGTATATTGAGATACGTCCATTCAACCTGCACGTTTAGCGATGAAGATTCTATTTCAAATGTAATTGTGACAGAAAAACGAAAATTCTATTCCTAACCTAAGTGTGACAGACAAAAAGTAAATGTGATTTAAAACTTTTATAACCGGCTCAAAAGGTAAATATTATTTAAAACATAAACGCCACGGACAAACGAAATGATATTTGTAATTAAGCAAGACAGACAAACACCTGATAAAGTAGATAAATTGATATTTCAAACTTTAACGTGACAAGCAAGAAATAAATAATATTTCAAACTTTAGTGTCACAGATAAAAATAAATTCTATTTAAAACGTAAGCGTGACAGACAAGTATATATTGAGAAGTCTGTCGAATTTTCTAAGTTAGACTCAATTAACAATGTATATAGCTAATCGATATTTTCTTTAGGCTAGACTGTTTTATTAAACTGTGTTTTTTTTTTGTTTGTTTTTTTTTTTTTTGCTAGAAAACAATGAAATTTCAATATATTTCATTGATTACAAACTTTATCCGACGCAATATTTCTTTCTGAATAAACTTCTAAGTCACAGATATGATCAGGAAAATTGTTCAGATTTCAAAACTGTTACAAAAGCATTCACGCATTTTATCTTCACCGTTGGGTTAGGGTTAGGGTTAGGATTAGGGTTAGGGTAAGGGTTAGGGTTGTGAATATTAGATGCTTACACATAAAAAATTAAATTTCATCGCTTCCTAAATTGCAGACTTGCTCATATATCTTATTTGAATATACATCAGATAATTTTACTACATTTAGTACTGTAATGGCCAAGCGATATCATTAAATTGTTAAATCGATAATTCAAGTTAACATTTCTAGAAAAAGAGAACAGGCTTTTATGATTAAAGTTGCTGTTATAAGACAAAGAGGGAACGTGTTTTCGCACAGGGTCATGCGTCTAGAAGAATAAGTGCAGAGTAGAAAGGACATCTCAACGCCATTTTAAAAATTTATAATGCATTAATACTTGCTATTGGCGCTAGTTTAAACCACAGGTTTTATCTAGGGGAGATAACTAAAAACTCAATTTTCGTTAATTGCCTTCGAAAACTGGTTTTAATTGTCTATCCTATCATTTTTTCGGCCCTGTCGGTGGGGCATTAGAATACGCCGACTGCCCCCTGCAGAGGGTAAAAGTCCCTCAATGGGGGTCCTGGATATGACCTTAAATTATATCCAGTGGTGAGGCCCCAGCTTGTGGGCTTTGGGGAGTGTGGAGCCACCCTTTAATTACCATTGCTCCCAGGTCCACTCTGACCCGGAGTGGTAGTACCTGTTAGGGTCCCAACTATGGGTTAAATAGAAACCGACGTGAAAACAACAAATATATTCTATTAAAAAAAAAAAATTTCTTCGAAATCTTTAGATTCGGCATTAAATAACCCGAAAAGGGTTGATATGCCGTAAAACAAAAACAACCAACCAACCTATCATTTTTTTTCGTAATTTTTTGATGTTTTAATTACTGCGACATTACAATTAAGTAGATAACGTTGATTTTTTACTAGAAATTCAATATTTCAGTTTTTATTAGTGAAAAGTGAGTTTTTAGTTTTCTCCCGTGGTTCAAACTAGCGGCGATGTTTTAAGAGGTATCAATTTTTCAGTAGAATATAGTCATTAATGGACGGTATTTTAATGTTCACCTTCAACGGTAGCCCAAATTTCAAACTGCATAATAAGATTGACCCAAATGTATATATAAGTAAATTGCGCTTTTAATGTCATTTGATGACATGCTATACATGAATATATCTCTATGGTATGTACACATGCAGAAAAATGTCCATTTGAATGCTCATTGGAAAACGCATAAATTCAAAGCGTTTTCTTTTTGTTGTTGTTGTTGTTGTTGTTGTTGTCGTTGTTGTTTATTTATTTATTTTTTTATTTATTTTTTTTTTTCTCTCTTGCAAGGTACAAAGGACAAATAAACATTTTCGAAGAAAAAAAAAACAAGTACGTATTTTTGTATTTCGTAACTTTACAGCTTAGAATTTCGATTTTCCTTTCAAAACATTTTATTTTGGAGGAGATATTAGCCTTTTTCTACTTTTAACATATGGAATTGCGAACTTCTAGCGACATATGGTTTTTGAGTAAACTGTATTTAACCTCTCTCTCTCTCTCTCTCTCTCTCTCTCTCTCTCTCTCTCTCTCTCTCTCTCTGTATATATATCTTTACGTATACCATTTTACAGAAGAGCAGAAAAACATCGGTACCATCGGTTTCAAATCCAATACAGGGAAACCAATTTATAGTTGAGAAATATGGCTGTTTCCGGGGGAAAAAAGATACAAAAAGAAGAAGAGAGTCCAATCTGTCTGTCTGTCTCTCTCTCTCTTTCTCTCTCTCTCTCTCTCTCTCTCTATATATATATATATATATATATATATATATATATATATATATATATATATATATATACATACAGACAGACAGACAGACAGACAGACAGACATATATATATATATATATATATATATATATATATATAGAGAGAGAGAGAGAGAGAGAGAGAGAGAGGGGGGGTCTGCTTTTGTTCATATCAATCTGAATAACTTTGGTCAATAAGTTTCTATCTATCCTCGATCAGCTCATAGCTTCTCTCTCCCTCTCCCTCTCTCTCTCTCTCTCTCCCTCTTTCTCTCCTTCTCTTTTTTCTTTTTTTTTTTTTTTCAGGTGATGAGAAGATGCGAGTTGGGAGGAATGTTAGATGCATAAAGTAAAGAAAATGGAGATGAAACACGATGTCGGTGGAATAAAAATCTGACTAAACGAAAGCATGTGGAGAAAAATAATTGAAAACCATATGGTGGATAGCATAAAACAAATTAGAAACACGTGATGAAGAGGAAAGTAAAATGGAAATAAAAATAAAGTAAAGATAAAAATGAAATTAAATTTTTTTTAAATAATCAAAAGAAAATGACAAAATAAAAATGTTAAAATAAAAATTAAACCATGTGATAGAAATATACAGAAAAGAGGATTATAAAAAGAAAAAGAAAATAAAGAAAATAAATGCGTAAAGTTCGTTACGTTTTGAGTATTTTCATGAAGCATAAGTTTTGCCATGATGTAAAAACCACGCCTTTGTTGAATGTTGTTTTTGCATCATAAAATAAGACTAGATTCGATAAGGCGTCATAGTTTTATATTGTGGATGTTTTTTTTTTTTTTGTTTGTTTGTTTTTTGTTTTTTTATAGATTTTTTGCATTTGACAAGAGATGCTGAATTTCGAAAATATCGTTGAAAAAGCGACCTCTCCTTGTAGAAAAGTGCCCAGTTGAGGGCGAAGGAATTAATGTTTTTAGCCAATTTTTTTATATTTTTCTTCAGTAGGGCTGATCTTCAAAACAATATCGATCTCATGAAAATACGTCGCATCTGTCGAAAGTTTTAGGTAGTCATACATACATACATACATTTAAACAGACAGGTGAGAGTTATATCATAGATGTACAAAGAAAAACAAAAAATTTCGATAAACTTCTAGGACTGACCTTCATCCCAGACTTGGAATGGAAGGCTTTCACAAAATCTGTTGCTACGGTCACTGGAAAAAATGATTGAACGATTCAATCGCTTCATAAATTGTTTCACTCCTGACGCAATCCTTTGCCTTTATGATAGTCAAATACGTCCTAAAATGAATTACTGTTACCACATATGAGAAGAACCATTCAGGGCACTATTTCTGCCTTAACAGTATACAAAATTGACTTCGTAATGTATTGGGTGGTGTCCTCTTTTCTTCTTTACAGTCTCTTTCTCACAGAAGGGGTATTACTAGTTTTATCAATTCTGGCTTTATTTTCGTGACAGTTGCTCGACTGAACACCAATCTATGCACCCTGTAAAACATTCACAACAAAAATCGTCTCGCTACGACTATTGTAAATATGTTTTTCATTTCTTGCTCTGCGTAGCTAAAACTAAACGGAACATGCACGAACAAAGTTCCTTGCCAGCAACTACTTGTACATGAAACACAATTCCACGAGGATGCTTCTCAATTGACTAAAACATGACCGATTTCAATTCCAATGTTAAATTTTGGTTGAACCATTTTTTTAAAATGTTCAATGGTTGGCAACCAGGATGGTGACGGGATTGTCCGCGCTTACTGATAAAAAAAAAAACACTTCCAAAACTAAATCTAAAAAAACTAAAAAGTGGTAGTACGCTTACTTGAGCATGATTCTGTCATTATGCATCATCATCTTTAATGGGTTTTTTTATCCGAACACCTAATCGCGGTCTCAACAGTTACCTATAGAATGTGTAGCATCGTCGTTTTCGTCTCAATAGAAGAAAGGCGACATTCTTCTCCGTGTTTCTGCTCTAAGCAACAGTCTGCCAGAAAAGGTTGTCAAGATAACTACCATATTCAGATTTAATGTCACCTTGCATAAACACTGGCGGTATATAGATGTTATTTTTTTTTTTCTTCTTTTTACTTGGTTTACTGCTTTTTCACCAACAAAATTGATTGATCGATGGTGATGATCATCATCATCATAAACTGTGATGAGCCGACCCTTAATCCACTTCAAGATGGCTGACAGTATTCCAATACTGTCATCATCATCATCATCATCATCATCATCATCATCATCATCATCATCATCAAACTACAGCAGCTCACTTCTTGTCTACAACTAATAGCAGCAATTCTGCCTTCTCCAACTAGCAGCATTTTCCAATTCCATCATCATCATCATGTATAAAACAACCCTTTCCTAGAGACCTGTTTTCATTTCTCTGTAATAAAAATCCTTTAATTTTGCTGTGCACGCGAACACGTCTTCCTTTTTTTGTTGTTGTTTTCACGTCATACGTCTCTTCTATTTATTTTTCTTGTTAACGGAAGTCGTGGCCCTTTTGTCATCGTCATCCACGTGAACTCCTCCCGTAACACCCATCACCGTCACTCTGTCACGCTTTAGTTTGAAACAGCATCTTTAGATGCACCTCTACATCTTCATACGAGACTCTGTTGGTCTGTCACACTTAGAAGTCTCATCAATAAACGCATAGATTGAATGGGTGCAACTTACAAATATTCGTTCTTGCTTAACCCATTAGATGAAGATATTCTTTTATAACTAGGACACTAAATAATTTATTTGTAAAGTGTATAACAAGTATAGAAAATAACATAAAACAAAATACAACAAAAAAACACAAACTCTAACACATTCTGCAAATATGAGCTTCACTGTGTGTGTGACACCATCGACCCTCTGAATGTTATGGTTTAGATTTACATCTACTATCGAGACTGTTCGTCATTCGGTTGATCAATTCATTCCCCCATTTTCTCTGAGTCTGCCTTCGACCATGTCCAACTCGCAACTCTATCGCTATTTTCATGGCTAGTGATCGTCTGAGCTTCAATCTATCGTCCTCCCTTGGCTTTCACAAAATACACTCGTCTAGCTGCAACAACAGTTTTCCCCCATTCTCAATATATGCCTAGATCTAAACATAAATTCAATGAACTAAGTCTGTCGTATGTGGAACTGTTCTGCTAACCTACTTTCCAGCTGATTACAATACGGTCGTCTTCAAGCCCAATGTTAATAAGTTCTTGTTGATCTGCTTCCCTAAATAATCCATTTCTGCCCATTTCCACCACTAACTATTAATACGTTGTTATCCCGATGGCCACCGTGCACTCATTAACCCTTTAGAATGGATTTCGGGCTTTGATAAGTGGTGACTTCCATGTAAAAAAGAAAACTCTCCTCAACTCAAACTGTTGTCAACTTTCACAAAACAAAGACTGTCCGCACTGTCGCAAAACTCATCGCTACACCCAAACTAACACTAAACTGTTGATTTCCATTGTTCGGTCCTTTTGTTTCCGTTACAGCCACACCTTGATTAACTATCCTTTTTAGTCTCCTCTGTGTGTGTCAGTGAATACCTTCTTCTTGTTTCCTCTTTTTTGTTATATTATCCTCATTTTTACTTCCTAAACACTTAAGGGATTGGGGGGCGTCGATAGTATCACAGTACTATTATTACTCTGAAAAAGAAAGGGTTAACTTAATCTATATTCATCAACTGCTCTCTAAGAGTTGTTCGAACCTTCTTAAAAATTCTTGCAACATTTGCTAATTTTTTTTCGATGATGTATGAACTTATATGAATGAACATTGCAATCGTAAGCCACTAATTTATTGCCAAAATTGCAATACAACTATTTGTACGAAGTGCTTTGCTTTTTACTATAATGTGTAAATTTTGTGTATAACCTCTTGGTTTATAAAATATATCACGTGTAGCCATGTGTTCTATATTGTGCTTTCTAAATAAAATAAATAACTTTTTTTTTCTTTTCAATGTGCGTATTCAAACCAATTTTTGTTTTCATTATTAAACCAAGATTCAACTTAATAGTAAAAAAAATTAAATACTCTACGACTATCGCTTTTTTAAGGAATATAAAAAAACAGTGTTTTTCTTTTATGCTTGTTTTGTTTGTTTTTTTCTTCTTTTTTTTGCTTTCTTTTTATTGTTTTGTTTTGTTTTGTTTTTGTTTTTTTGTTTTGTTTTTTTTAAGCTGAATTTCCGTTCATGTAAAGAATGGACTTGAAATGTCACCATATCTGCCGTCTACAGACTCTTGCGAGACGATTCTGCAGTCGAGAGGTGATTATTGACGGTGGATGAGGTGAAAATTACCGATCCCCATGTTCTATCTTTATTTGGTATTAATTTCTGTTTTCTTTCAAAGACTGCACTATGACCCAGACGTTTCAGAGGAAGACTTGCAGCTGTTGAGGTGAAGAATGAAGGGCTGTACCACGCAAGAAAAC
The DNA here is from genome assembly GCF_053919585.1 of Euprymna scolopes. Classification (NCBI taxonomy): domain Eukaryota; kingdom Metazoa; phylum Mollusca; class Cephalopoda; order Sepiida; family Sepiolidae; genus Euprymna; species Euprymna scolopes. The sequence goes on along the minus strand of NC_136507.1, from coordinate 53,453,121 downwards.
GGGCACAAAGACGGATAAAAATCTTGGATCATGTCTCCCATACGCTTACCCCTACCCCCCCCCCCCTCTCTCTCTCCTCCCTCCTTTTTTTTCTCTCTCTCTTTCTATCTTTCTCTCTCTCTCTCTCTCTCTCTCTCTCTCTCTCTCTCACTAAAAAACTTGATTTATGAAAACATTATCTATCAGTGAGGATATATATATATATATATTCAATCGGCCAGCGATAATTGCTGTTTCAAGGAATGCTAAAAATTCCAAACGTTGAGCTAAAGAGGAGCAAGTGTATCGTTTTTTTAGCCGATAGACTTTAATGACTATCGATTGAAAAACAGATAAAAATTATATTCTTTAACCCAACGGGTGAGACTTACAGTATTTTTGTGAAGCCGCACATTTCGATAACCGATCGAATTAATATATAGCATTATTTGTAACAAAACTTTATGCTTTTACATGCATAATATATATGTGTATATCTATAAATGTGTGTGTGTGTGTATATATATATATATATATATATATATATAGTCATCCACATACAGTACTGTTTCGTTGTATCACAACTCATCAGTGCGGCTAGACAAACACCTTTCCCCAGCCGTGGATTGAACCTACAACCGTCGTATTGACAGTCGGCAGCTCTCACCATTCGGCTACGAATCAGTGTCGTGAATATTTCTCCTAGAGTGTGCATTAAATCCACACCCTTCCGTCGCAAAGTGCTCGAACCATCAGCTTGTTTACAAACAAATTAACATTTTCTCCTTGTAAGTAAACATCATTTTGTTGGTCACTCTTGGCTACGAATGGAAACAAAGTTGATATAAAAAAATATATTTTCGCGAAAATTATCTTTACTTTCATCATATTTTGCTTAGGGTAAAATTTTTGAGTATCAAAATCTATTTCTTTACAACCCCCTCCTTTTCATAACCTATCATACTTTCATCAATCACAGTTCATTTTCTGTAGGCTGTTTTTGAACCCTGTCAACGACGGGTACTTCTGGTGATAGTATATATATATATATATATATATCTATATAATACTAAAAGTCTATGGATCTTGTATGTTTGCAATCAGATTTCCGGTTTTCAACATCCGGTTGCGCATGCGTAAATAGCAACGTCTTCAATCCGTTATTCCAATTCCGGAATTTTTATATCGCTTTTAATACAAACAATTTCATTTAATTTGATCAAATAGTTATTTATATATACAAATAATACATAGATTCATAGATAATTATAATATATATTATAAAATCTATTTATCTATGAATCTATTAATAATATGAAATATTACCCTATACAATTTATGGAAAGAAAACACCTCTCACTTTCCCTCTAATAGATTTCAACACTCCTACTCCCTCTGTTTTCGTTACGTACGCGAGAAATAGTTACGTGTATGTGTGAGAGAGAGAAAAAGGTAGCGACGTAAAACTGGATAGAGATATCCCCCTTAACTAATACAGACCTTTTTACTAGAGGGCGTTATTACAAAAAAATTTCTTTTTCTTCTTCCCATGTTTTTTAAAGTCGTCTGCTTACATTTCCAAACCGAAAGCTGAATCGGTAAATGCACACATTTCTATTACATTAAATAGTGTTTTCCTTTACACAATGGGTACTGAATGTTTGCTTAAATTAAATGAAAAAAGTTACATTTTATTTTCATTTTCTATTTAAAAAGCCATTATTAACATGTGGAGAGTGTTTTTTTTTATTATTCTGTACTTTCAACTAACAATTTCATTTAAAAGATGATATATCAAAATTTGAATTTAACTATAATAAGGATTATGATACCTGTTCAGTGCATAAGTATGACCAACCACTTATAATTCAGTAACTGTAATTTAAAAAAAAATAACAATTATAATAAACAGAACGACTCATAGAAATCTATCTATATTCTTTTTTCATTTTAATATACTTTCATAGAAATGCTTCTGTTATGTAAAAAAAAACTATTTTCTTTATGCCACAAGTGTCACGCTCATACATGAATTCCATAGCTAATATAACGTACTGACCCAACGGGTCACGGGTGGTCTAGTATATATATATATATATATATATATATATATATATATATATATATATATATTGTCGTCTCCCAGCTCATCAACGTGGCTAGACTTACCGTGATTCGAAACACGTGTCCAATAATAATTATATTTTATGTTTTAAACATATGTGTGTCTGTGTGTTGATGTTATTTAAAAATGTATGTAAAATAAAGAAACTCAGTAAAATCCAAGAAACGATAACTAAATATCAGATTTCTTTCTTGTGCCATTCCTAAGCGAAATTATTTCACCGACAATGGGACCAAAATGATTAAAGCGAAATACTTGCTTGCGCAAACAATGGATATTTGTCATCGGAAATGCTCAATCCCATTAAATTTGTATTTATTTCATACAATAACAAAACCCAAACTGATTTTGATGGATTATATTGTTTAAGCTGTTAATTAACCACAGTTATTGTTCATTTCCCCAAGGATAAAAATAAATAAGAAAAGAAATTTAAAAAGGATCAGAAAAGAAATTTAAAAAAGAAATAAACCGTTCTGTCAGAATAAAGGGAAGCAAACAATAACTTCAGGCTGAGGTATTATTTGATTCCTTATAATTTTGTGAAGAAGGAACGAGTCGATTCCTTACACATAGCAGAAAAAATTACTTGTATTATTTTTTATTTTGACTTTTATTCACGTTCACCCCTTACAAGGCATATCGCCACTTTGATGCAAGGGGCTACTATCTGGGACCATGCCTGGGAAAGATTAACAAGATGTTGGTTTACATTACATTTAAACTTCTGCATATCAGTACAGTCAGGAAAGCAGGTAGCAAGAAAGGAATTCCAAAATCTAGTTGCTCGAGGGAAGAAACAACTAGAGTATAAATCTTTCTGACATTTAAGGACTTCAACAGTGAAGGGGTGTGCTTGTTAAATGGTGATATGCAGCTTTATTAAATGGAAGTAGATCCAATGTATTTGTATGTTTTGGGTTAAATCTGATTACTGTTGCTGGGGTTGTGGATTCTATAGTGGTTATGGTCAGAGTAAGAACTGGATGAATTATTAGGGCTATTGTTGTGGGTCGTGTTGTCACTGTTACTATCATGGGAGTTGTTTGGCAAAAAATCTATCATTATTCATATTGTTAGTGTTGTTATTTAGCGAGTTTATTGGCATAGAAGAACGCTGAAGTTCATTATTATTTTATTCTCGAGGGATTAGCAGTTTGGAAAAATTAGTAGTGTTTATTTGGAGAGATTTAAATGGTATCTCAGTTACAGTACATGTATAAATCACATCCTTATGCATACAGTTATTGCCGAGAGGGCATTCTCGCTTTTTTTTTTTTTTTTTTTTTGCAATTATCGCAATATTGTCGCAATTATTGATATTTTTACCACGATTAATATTGCTATGATTTTATCACTTTTAAATTTAGTTTTTTCCTTATAATGTTAGGATTTAATGACCTTGTAAATTTTTAGCGACCTTGTAAATTTTTAGCGCATCGTGCGTTTTTATTCCGTCTAGACGACTTCCGCTGTCCGTCTCAACGCCTACGCATTTGCACGCATTTGAACGTTTCAACTTCATTTAACCTAATTTTCAAATATATTGTTTAAATAACATATATAATTTTAAATCTAAGATCTAACCTTGCGATTGTTTGACATTCTCGGCAACTGCAAGCGGATTTTATATTCCTTTAATCTACAGTGAATTTATTTTCCAATCAGATTGTTTTTCACTCTGCAATTTACTTGCGCGTAGCGGCTAACATTGCAATTCTGCCGATTTGTTAAAAAAAACAAAACGTTTTCGCTTCTTGGATTTACCATCTAGTGTCTTCATTCGGTTTGTTTTCCCCCTTTTTCACCTGTTCTAACCGACATAAACATTTTTCTTTTTTTTTTTTTTTTGCATTGTGAAAGTGCTGTTTCATTTTTTTTTTTTTTTTTTTTGCATTTTATAAAGTGCTATTTCATGTAATGCCATAACCAGCAGATTATACTAATAATTTGCAATCCTTATGAGTATTGGCTGAAGAGAACTTTATATGGATATCTAAAACGGTCCTAATTATCGGGCTTGAAACCGACGGTATCAATGACATGTCTCATCCAACAACTTTCCGTACACAAAATACAATATATATATATATATATTTATAATTATTTTTTTTTACTATAATAATTAAATACCTACAGACACTAGTGTTTCATCCTTTCGGGATTCTTCAGTGCAGGGTGTCACGATTACTACCAGTCGAACGATTCGAACCCCGCGACACGAAACATCTCTGGCTCGATTAGCGGAGGCCGTATCCATTCGGCTACCATTAATCGTGTGAAATAGCGTTGAATTTTAAACATTTTAATTTAAATGTTCATTACGTCAGACAGACAGTGATCAAATCGTTATACGATGATCTACGCATAAGAGCTAAATTGACCGACTTTTTAATTCAACAGAAAGTGCTCAACGATAAGAAACGTATTTCTTAAAGGGGCTGTCATAATTATTTTTTTTTTTACTATAATAATTAAATACCTACAGACACTAATGTTTCATCCTTTCGGGATTCTTCAGTGCAGGGTGTCACGATTACTACCAGTCGAACGATACACTTTAATTCAAACAAGTCACTACTGAAACGTAAGGGCTGCTATGAGGGGCCATATTTATAGAAGCATCCTACGTGGGGAGTTTGTTTTTTTTTTTCATGTAGGTCACCACTTATCGAGGCCCGGAAGCCACTCGGGGATAAGGGTTATTGTGTGTACAGTAATCAATGGGATAATATCGTAGCAATAGTTGGTATTGAAGATTTGATAAAGTGTCTTACTTAAGGGGGCGGTTTATCAGGAATTTGTTTATGCTAGACTTGAAGACATCCAAGTCAGGTGGGAAACAGGCAAACGGAACAGAGTTCCACAGGCGTGAACTTCTAAGGAAGAAGCTTTGTTCATGGAATCTACATTTTGATTTAGGCACAGATAAAGAGTGGGGGAAATTATTGACATTGGTTTCAGTTAGACGGGTGTTTTTAGTGAAAGATTGGTGAGGGGGACCAGAGATTGGAGCTCAGGCGAGCACTTGCCATGGAAATAAAGATAAAAGAAAGACAGGCTCGCAATGTCTCTTCTGTGCGAGAAAGGTTGCAGGGAAGAGAAAAGGCCATCCCCCACTAAGCCACAAAGTCTATTTTGTACTCTGTCAAGACAGGATAGGCTGTTTTTAGCAGCTTCTGCCCAGATATGGCAGCAGTACTCCATCCTTGGACGTACTTGGCTTTTATACAGATAGAGAATTGCATCAGTAGTGAGCTATCTTCTGGGGCGGTAGAAGGATCCCACCATTTTCCCAGCGACCTTAGCAACAGACTTTATGTACGTGTTCTATTTCAGATCAAGAGTAAAGGTCGAACCTAGAAGCTTGCCAAAACATGGAGCCTCCACAAGACGAGAGCCATCCATTTCAATTGATGCCAGATGGGGATCAGAGCGTTGATGATGTAAAGATAGGAAATTGGTTTTAGATGCAGTAAAAGTAACCAGCCACCTCTTCCCCCACTGTACCATGCGCTCAAGATCAGAGTAGAGAGAATCAGAGAGAACTTTGTCATTTACGGCTTTTGATGTGTTGCCATAGATGGTCGTGTCATCAGTATAGATGTCAACGAATGATTTAAGTATGTGTTTTGGGAGATCATTGATGTAGATCAGAAAAAAAGTTGTGCTCAGGATAGACCCCTGAGGGACTCCAGCATTAATACTCTGATTTTTGCCCATCAACCACTACTCTTATGACCCTATCAGAGAGAAATGATTTAATGATTGAGAAAACATTTCCAGTTATACCGTAGCTGGAAATCTTGTGAAGTAGGCCTTTATGCCATACCTTATCGAAGGCCTTTGATATGTCAAGAGCAATTGCCCTAGAAAGGAAGCTTTTGTCGAAAGATTTGCTAATCCTATGAGATATAACCGTTAGCACATCTGCTGTAGATCTATAAGAACGTAAACCATATTGCGTGTCACTAATAAGGTTATTTCTGCTGAGGTGGTTGACTACTCTATTTAATATGGATTCCAGCAGCTTATTCATGACACACAGGGGACTTATTGGTCTGTCCTGAGAGGGAGATAACTTATCACCTGAATTCTTAAATAAAGGATAAGGTTTTCCAGGGTGATGAGTTTTGTAAGTATGGGGGAAAGTTCTGGTTGAAGCTTTTTCAACATTATAATTGGAATGCCGTCAGGGCCAGTTGCTTTACTGGAATCAAGGTTCTTGGTTAGCTTTGCGACCTCACACAGATATTTGTATGTTGCATAGCGTGTTGTCTGTTATAAGAGGAAATATGGGGAGTTGATGGCCTTCGTCGCGTAGGGTGGAATTAGCTGCAAAGTTCTTGACAAATAGTTTGGCCTTGTCTGATGCTGACAAGATGACCTCAGGTCCATTGATGATAATTGGGATAGAACGCACGCTCTGTTCAGAATCCTGTTTGTTATTTGCCAAAACTGGTAGGAACCAAGCCGCTGCTCAGCTACTTTGGATTTAATGGACTGAACATATAGCTCTCTTGCATTTTTTATTACTCTTTCACAGTGGTTGCTGGCAGTCCTGAAAGCAGCTTTAGTCTCAGTGTATCTATTACGTTGGTAGCTATGGAAAAAATGATTTCTGTGCGTGATGGCAGCAGCACATTCAGGGGAGAACCATGGCTGGCTGTTAGGTTTTTGCTGGAATTTTTGGATGGTATACATCGGTCTATGCCTACAATTAACCATTCGGTCAAGTCTGCTACTATAGAGGACACATCCTTTTTAAACATGGAATGCAGAGGTATATCAGATATAAATGTACGGAAGCTATCCCAGTCAGCCATAGAGTATCGATATACAGTACGGTGGAGAGGTACGTCTGAAGACTTATTACATTTCATTTTTATCTTAACTGATACAACGGAGTGGTCAGAGGATCCCAGAGGAAATAGAACAAAACATGAACATAGCTCAGGGGAAGTTGTGAGGAAAAGGTCTAGAAGGCTTGCATACTGACCGGTAGTATCGGGCACACCGGTGGGTTCGCGAACAATCTGAGTGAGGTCATAGGTAATGGAAAAATTATGACAGAGTCTCCCCTCATCATCTGTCTTATTTGAGTGGGTCAGCCATTTCACATTATGGACATTGAAGTCACCGCAAATGTGAATGTTAGCCGAAGGATAAGCAGACAGGATGTGGTCAATTTTCTCAGATATACTCTTAAAGATAGTAACCCCGCTGTTGTAGGGGCGATAGAGGGCAAATATAAATGCGTTGGTGTAAGCAAGTGCAACCCAGAAGCACATATAAGGTAAATTAGAGTCTTCTCTGGAGATATCCCTACCACACAGACAGCCATTAATGTAGGCACATATTCCATGCCCACGGCGATCTTGGGGATCAGATTTAGATGTTAAGTTAGAGTGTCCTTTAATTATGAACTCATCTAGGGAAGTGGTCGACCCTATGCCAGTTTCGCTTAGAATGAATAGGTCCGGTTTCATCTTCTGTAATTGGGTTTCAACCTCTGGAAGATTGGAACGTAGACCCCTGATGTTGGAGAAGGAAACATGGTAGTAGGGGTCTACGTTGGAGGATGGGATTCTAGGTTTATTCGTGTTTTTTTTTTCTGGAGATATTTCATGTTGAGTTTTTGGGATTTGTGGAACAGGTCAACAGACTTGGTTAGAGCAGGACAGAGAGGGAAAGTAAGAGAAAAAGATAGGAATTTTTTTTTGTAGCGCATGATAAGGTAAAGCCGTAACAATTAGCCACTAGTATGGCACCGAGAAGCCCACCAGAAACTACTTTATGGTCCAGAATCCAGTCATTCAATGGCATTACAGCAGCCCCAGTACTTTGCACTTGCTGATAGGACAGCCTCTTTAGTGGTTAATCCAAGGTTCGGGTCCCTGACTCTTAGGCGGATAACGTAAGCTCAGATGAAACGTTTACTTCCAGCACCCTTACTACAAGATAAGTACAGTTTAAATGTTTAGAGTTTAAGTCAAAGCTGAAATAAGAAAAAAAATGTTTGTAATACACAAATGTTAGCGATATTAAGACAAATATATTTGAAAAGTTATAGAAAGATTGCTTAACTTATCTTTTGGTCCGGAGAGTTTGACCCTTAACTTCCTGAGTTCATATCGTAAACGAAGGAAAGACTGGCCGACCTAACTGATTTTATGTCGGGTACTCAAAGGTTGGAAGTTGGGGGGAGGGGGTTAATGCTTTTATTTTGGCTTTGTCTACCTCGAGTTAGATTGTTTGAGCTTCTAGCTTTACCTTATAATGAAAATACGATAATGGAACTTTTATCGATTTGTGAAGTTGAATTATTTTGTGAAGCGAGATGCTTTTTCACATTACATTTGCATTTCTGCATATTGGTATGATCAAGGAAATAGGGAGCAGTGAGGGAATTCCAAAGTCTGATAGTTTGATTAAAGAAGTTATTGAAGTAGAATGTCTTCCGGCACCTGGAGACCTCTACAGTGTACGAGTGTGATTTAGCTGGTTGTCAAATTACTCGAGAGTATATACGTCTAGGTGGCACCAGTGCAGCAAGTTCGTTGGAGCACATTCCATTGAATTACTTGTAAAACAAATAGTGATTCAACATTGCGGCGATGAGGGTTAATTTAATATTCTCCATTTCTAAAAGTAGTTCTGATTTCTAATATTTCGAAATGAGATCATTTTTGCAATGCATTTGTTTTATTATGCTTAAAAATGTCCACAATGTCGTATTACATTAAAAATTGTGACTGCCGAACGGACAGACAAAATCTCAATTTATATAAGACTAGCAGGCATATGCGGCGTTGCCCGTAGCAAAAGTGCAACATATTTCTATTGAAACTTTTATCTCCCTACCCCTCTTTATCTTTCTCTTGTCCCCACGACTTACCCACCCCTCTTTCTCCTCTGTCCGGCCCATTCCTCTCTTAGAATATCATTTTTTGTTGATATGCTATGTTTATAACTTACTACAAAACTATATAAAAAAATAACCCTCTCCCCAACGCAATCTGCGCTAGTAAGGGTCAAAGAATGATTTTTTTTCTAAATTTTAGATACTATTTATCCAGGGCAACGCTAATTAAGAATATAACAACTTTGTGGGTGTTTGTTTTGTATATATGGACTCTTATATGGACAGAATAAGAGGTTGGGGAGAATTGCACTTTAAATAATAGATGACACGAACAAAATAAATAAGTTCAACAGTACAACGCAAAATCAAATTAAAGTACAAACACAGACTAAAACTTATTTTTATAATTTTTTTCCTTTACAAAAAAAACAGCACCCTGGTCAGTGTGAAATAAGTTTCGATAGACACAACATCTGTAAATAATCGCCATTGTATAACTGAAAAACAACGGCTATTAATGAAAAGTCAACCAGAATTTTTTTTTTTTCCTATTTATTTGTTTTTGTTTTTGATTTTTTTTTTTTCTTTTTACTTGTTTTGTTTTGTTTTATTTTTTATGTGAGAAACCATTAGGGTGCCTTTCCTGCGCCTTGTAATTTATACACGACATTTATAAATGCGTCCTTGCATCTTCGTCAGAGGTTTTGTCTGTCGGGTGTCCGGTAATTAAGTCGTTCAATCGACGCATATAAAATCATATGCGTCCAAGCATCTTCGTAAGAGGATCTGTTCATTTGAGATGGCATTTTGTTGGTCTGTCACCTTTAAGTTTGCAATAGTTTCATTGGTTTGTCATGAAATATTTTTGTCAGTCTGATACGTTGGAGTTTAGAATAGCATTGTCGTTGATATGCTTAGATTTCAAATAGCATTTTTTTTTTTAGTAAACGCACAGATTGAATGAATGTATATTACATTTAATTAAGTGTAATGAACCCCCCCCCCTCTCTCTCTCTCTCTCTCTCTCTCTCTCTCTCTCTCTCTCTCACACACACACACACACACACACACACTCTCTCTCTCTCTCTCTCTCTCTCTCTCTCTCTCTCTCTCTCTCTCTCTCTGCTTCTCTCGCCTCCTCCTCTTTCTCTCTCTCTCTCTGTATATATTTCTCTCTCTCTTTCTCTCTATCTATTTCTACCTATCTATCTCTATATTTATCACACACACACGCACACACACACACACACACACACACACATCCCCATCGCTCCATCGCTTCCCGTTGTCCACATCAGTTCCCTCGTAGAAACGGAATTAGTGACACGGTTTTCAGGGTCACGTTCGTATGTAAGGGTGGAAGATAGAGAGAACGGCCAGCAGCAACGAATGAACGAAATTATGGAACAGGAAAGAAAACGCATGAACTTGACATCCTAACGCCAAAATGTGGCGATGATAACGACAGACGGTAGTAATTGGGGCGGGAAAAACGAGGATCGCTGACTAACGGTCGTTTCAACTCAAAGACAGTTAGTGATTGGTTGAATTTGACTCCCATGTAAGTCTTAAAGAGGTGGAGCAACGGACTTTTTTCTACGGATGCGCAGAAGAGAAGAAATACACTGGGGTTTTTTTTTTTTTTCTATTATTATATGCTTGATGAAATAACGTCGATAAGTAAAAAGAAGACTATAAAAAGGAGATCACGTTCGAGAAGACGATCACGTTAGATGCTTGGATGATGTTCGAGTGCACGTTCGAGAAGACGATCACATGACGGACGTCACAACGGTAACGAGAGAATGAAGAAATAAATGTTGTTGTACAACAAAAAAAAATGCGAGTCGAAGTTCTTTTCTATTCTTTATTTGTTTTGCGATTGAGGCTACAACGTGTTGGTTCCCGGACAAGGTTAGACGTGTTACTTTTTGTAGTTTGAAACGATTTTCGTTGGTCGAAAATACTTTGAGCTAACAAGTTTATGCCAAACTTACTTGCTTTAGGAGTGCAGAAGAAAGTGAATCCAAACGAAAGGAATAAATAAAGAGCGTAAGCAATTAAAGCACTTTGCTTTTTGGTGTTCGTTGGAATCGCTTATAAATATTGTTACAGAACAAAGACAAAAAAGGAGCAAATGATGAATTAGACTCAGAAATATAATTCGATACAGTTTTATAAATATTAAAAATATACCAACCGTTGCTTTTGTTGATCAAAGCACGATTAACTTCGTTAACCAAAAGTAATACAAGATAATAAAAATAATCAATCATATTAAACACAAAATATATTTAAAAAAAAAAAAAATGAATCCATACATAAAAGACAATTCTTTTAAAAAAAATGAATCCATACACAAAAGACAATTCTTTAAAAAAAAAAAATGAATCCATACATAAAAGACAATTCTTTAAAAAAAAAATGAATCCATACATAAAAGACAATTCTTTTAAAAAAATGATTATCGCTTCGAGAAACAAAGGTCATAATTAGGACTATGACAATAGAATGTTCTTTTCATTGTTTTGACTCTCGAGTATATATCCGACACAGTTAATCAACTGAGAATACACACTCGAAAGTCAAAACAATGGAAAGAATATGCTGTTGTCCTAGCCTTAGTTATAACAAATAGTTATAGCAGTAATTGTCATAATTCAAAACGATCACGAAAACTGGAGAAAATACTAGAACTAGTTTCAATTTTATATCGAAATAAAAAGACAAACTAACTTGAAAAAAAAAAGCTGAAAAAAGAAAAAGCATGCATTAAACATACAAATTTTTTTTTCTTTCTTAAGACTTATTCTTCGAATGTCCCTTTCTTTTCTCTCTCTCTCTCTCTCTCTCTCTCTCTCTCTCTCTCTCTCTCTCCCATATTTTTCCCTTTGAAGAGATCGCTTCAAATTTAATTCTCTTTTTAAAATAAACTTCCAAACGATTCAAAATTCTTAATTTTCTCACCTAAAGGTTCATATAAAATTTGTATTTTTTAAATCATCCTTTTTTTCCTTAAAAAAAGAAAAAAGAAAAAGAATTCTTCTGGAAACAATTCTTGGATACAATTTTTTGGATACAATTTTTCACTTTTCATTTAAATTTGTGCGCGTTTCTTCACTCTAATAATTTTCATTTTAAGACACATGACCTCTTCTCGTACCCTGCTAGTATAGTCCATGTTACCTTTGCGTACACAGCCATAGGAACTACCGATACATTGTAAAGTCTTAACTTCAGAACCGTTGATGTGTCCATATCTTTTCTTTAAACATCCAAACGGAGAAATTTCTATTTCTATCCTTTTGTTAGTGTCAGACGAGGATTGTGGAACCACTGAGCGAAAGATCTATAGATTATTATTGTTATTATTGAAAATTAGTTCATATGCGATAAAATAGACAAACCAATCATCTGATTAGGAAGTTAAGCTTGTCGTAATAAAAAGTTCTAGACTGGACCCATAAAGTTTCATAAGAGAAAATTTATATTTCACTATTAAATTTTATGTATGTATAAATGCACGCATGATATTAGGCTGTATAAGAGTGTTAACTTTGTTAAAAATAGACTGTTCCTTTTTTAATAGGATTTTTCGATTTTCGCTACCTTTCGCATGCATTCCGATACAAAACCTATCTAAGAACACTTCCACACACATAAAGTACATTTGTGTAAAGTTTCAAAAACATTGGCCCAACCGTTTTTAATCTATAGGAAACGAACTCACGCAGACACACTTACACATGGATAAAATGCCTTTTACATACATATACTAGTGGGGAGACCCGGGATTAAATGGGGATCAACGAATGTTTCACATTCCCATATTTGTCATCAAAATTGGTGAAATCAGCAATTTTTCAATCAAATTGATTAATTGCCTGCTCTAGTTGGGGACACACTATGTTGCACCGGGAGGAAGCTTCACGTGCTTTCATGTAGTGACTTAGTCCACAATACATTGTAGTCTACATTGCACTGTAGAGAACCTACTGTTGATCTTATAAAATGATTTTTTTATATATAATGGCTTCAATTAAAGTTTAAAATGCAAAAGTCAAGTATCGTCGTTCATTTGTTCTCTAAACAAAAACATTCATTTCGAACGTGCCCATGTCATATCAAAGAACCTACTGTTGATTTTATATGCCTGTCCTTTCTGCTTGTGTTTTAATAAAACTTCTTAAATGCACTTGTGATGTAAGGCGTTGACAAAATCCCCTGTTCCTTCTTTCATGGAATTTTTTTTCGATTATCGATTATCGATTATCGATTATCGATACTTATCGAAGACATTCTGACACAAAACCTTTTTACGGACACTGCCAAACACATAAAGTACATTAGTGTGAATTTTTTTGTTTTTAATCGGCCCAGCAGTTTAGGAGTTTACAAGGAACACACACACACACACACACACAAAAAGTTCCTTTCATGTGTGTGTGTGTGTGTGTGTGTGTGTGTGTGTGTGTGTGTGTGTGTGTGTGTGTGTGTGTGTGTGTGTGTGTGTGTAAGACATGAAATTGGAATTTTTATGGGCATCACAACGATAACAATCACAATCAATCTTTGCCAGTCCATAAGTTACGTTATAGCAAAGGAAGGGAAAAGAATATGAAGAGTGGCGTCGACAAGCCATTACAGGTAGAGAGAAGAGTGCAAATAGATATATTTGAATTAGCAAACGTATGTTTAGTCTCCCACATAAATCATATGCATATGAGAGAAAGGGAAAGGGGTGGAGAGAACTCGTTTTTACCGGAAAGGATCCGCTTATTCAGTCTAGACTAATGTCCCCTATTTATTATCCACGCGTTGTTAAAACATGTGGTGGCTTTCAAATGATTTCTGTTCAATACTTATTTTTAAAAACATCAATAATTTGCTCATCTTAATCTATTTTTTTTGTTTTGTTTGTTTGTTTGTTTGTTTGTTTTTTGTTGTTTTTTTTTTGGGGGGGGGGTGATGGTGGAATTTTCTTTTCGTTTTGTTGGCTATATTGGAATATTATTTTTTTGTCTAATATTTAATTGACGCCGGTGTCAAATAGCTGGGAAGAGGGAATCGTTCGGGTGTATAGTTTTTTTAGACACAAAAATACGTAAAACAAATATAAGCAATACAAATGTCTTATATTCAAATATACAAACTTCATACACAATCTTGGAAGTAAGAAAATGTTCTGTTGTGAAATGTTTGTAATGATAAAAGTTTGTTCTTACGTTGAATGTGATATGCTGATGTGGCTGTCTATAGCATGATTTAAGCGTACGTGTCTACGGTAGGACGTATGTGTGATTAGTCATAGTAGCATGTAAGTGGGAAAAGGTTATCGTGACAAGCAGTGCGCTACGCCAGTAAGTAGGGATTAAGTTAGCTAGTGTGAATTTTGACAAGGGTCACATTAGCGCAAAGACAGTTGCAAAGAAAAGAAAGACAAGAAAAAAACTCGATTCATTTGTTTTTTTTTAATGAAACAACAAACATTTATTTACAGGTACTTTCCATAATAACGCCTTGTCTCTTGTTTAAAAGTTTTCTCGTACTCAAATGTGCTTAACAAGACGTTTCCGTGTCGAACACGTGCTACTTTGCCTTTGTCCGGCCATGTTTTTTTAAAAAAATTTTTATTACATTTTCACCCCAAACAAGGCACATTGTCACTTTGGTGTAGGGGGCTACTATCAGGGGCAGCAACTACTGGGGCACTATGTTGGGATTTGGGCAGCAAGATGTCGGTTCACGTTACACTTGAACTTCTGCACGTCAGTACTGTTGGGGAAGCAGGGACCTGGAATGGAATTCCAGAGTCTAGTGGTTCTGAGGAAGAAACTATTGGAGTAAAAAGATCTTTTACATCTAGGGATCTCTACAGTGTGAGGGTGGGATTTAGCAGCCTGTCGGGTTTGTCGAGGGTGCTCACGTTGTGGGGGCACAAGTGTCTGCAGTTCGTCAGAGCATTTACAACTAAAATACTTGTAGAAAAGGCAGAGGGATGCAACATTTCGTCGATGGGACAGAGGCTGAAGCTTAGATGCCAGTTCAGGGCCTATCAGATTGGCGACTCTCTTTTGAACCTTGTCTAGGACCGAGAGACTAGCAGCAGATGCACCAGCCCAAATGTGACAACAATACTCCATACATGGGCGAATGGTTGCCTTATAGAGGTACAGGATACTTTCAGGTGTCAGTAGTTTTCTAGCACGGTAGAGAGAGCCTACCTTTTTCGCAACGGCCCTGGCAATGCTTTCAATATAATTGTTCCAAATCATGTTTCCTGTGAACGTTAGGCCAAGCAGTTTGAAAGATGTACTCTCAGACAGGGAGTCACTGGCCATTGCTATTGGTGACAGAGAAAGTTTCTTGTAATTATTGAAGTTTAGTCTTGGCAGCATTGAATGTGACCATCCATTTATGTCCCCATTCCACTACAGATTGGAGGTCATCCTCCAGTGTTTGGCCAAGAAAAATTGTTTTGACCAATCAGATACGACTTTCTGGAATACAAGGGAGGTTATAACTGAGAAGAGAAATTATTATTTCAGGAGAAATAAGCATCTCTCTTTTAAATACTTTTTCGCTGTATTTTCTTTCAGTTTTTCTTTTAACCGACTACTTCAAAACAAAATAAAAAAGCTTTGGTGTAACCACATATTTACAAAGAAAATCTACTTCCTGTTTTGAAAATCGTCGCCATTAAATGATGTAATTTAATCTGGGGATCCCGCCATATTGCGTTTCAGTAAATCAACGCTATATTACGTTCTTTCAAATGTATATCATGGATAAAATTGTTGAAGAGGTTATACCCGCAGCTGACATGTGTTTTTAACTGTTTAAAACAGACTTTTTAAGTTTATTGCATGCACTTTTCTGGCGGCATGCTGGTATTAATTTTTAAATAAGTAGGAAAATTTTACTATCGTTAGATAATAGTTAAGTAAATAAATTCATACCCTTAAGCAAAATATCTGTTAGCAGTTCCAAATAATTACAGCTATAAAATAAAAAAAATAAAAAAATTTAAAAAAAACTGTGTTTACATCGATATCGAATTTAATGTTAATATTTGATCTGGTTTTAAATATTTTTATTAAAAATAAAATATCATTATCTCCATCTAAACAAAAATATATGACCACACCACCGTTACTTGCTTTAACGTGATTTTAAACATTACTTGGATTAATGACTAATGATATTTAATAATAAATATTTATAGAAATTAAAAAAAACGCAGATACTTCTGCAGTTTACGGACAGTTTTTTTTTCTTCTTTATAAGTACGTAATATATCAGTGACTATCTGGAAGGTAATCTAGCTATGTTTTCGGATTAAGTTACGACGTTTAGGGCGGACGACTTTCAAAACAGGAAGTCGCTTTTCTTTGTAAATACGAGGTTACACCAAAAACTTGCCAACCCTGCTTTAAAGATAAACATTTTTATGTTTTCTCTACATGAGATTATCGACAGGAAATGTATACCGTTTGCAAAACTTTAAAATGTAACGTTAATTATACAATCATTCTATTCGATGCTTTCTATTTTCTTTCAAATAAAATATTATTTTAAGCAGCATTGCTTGATGCTTGTCCGAAGAAAAACTATGCCATTAGTGCGTTCGCGTCATAATTGAATCATTTATTAGTAGGTGAGTGGGACGGAGAGAAATGAGAATTACAAGCTGCGAATGGAATCGGCAGATTACTTAATTGTTGTCTTCCTGATTAACTTTACCGTCGGCAAAATGGGCCGAAAGAAGGCTCTATTACGAAAGTATTTCCGGTGTGTATTTTTGTTGGAGCTCTCATCAAATAAAGGTCTATTCACTATGAAGAAAGGGTGCACCACGGCCCCACAGCTAAAGTAGTTTGCCATACGTCTTACACAAGTGTAAACTAATGTGTGTGTGTGTGTGTGTGTGTGTGTGTGTGTGTGCGCGCGCACGCGCGTGTTTGTGTGGGTGTAACAATAATATTTTTAAATAAATATAAATATTTATTTTTAAACCTACAGACACACGTTTCGAACTTACGTTCTCATCAGTGTAGGAGATGATGACTACCGTCAGTTGCGAGCAGTCGCAAAGCCACCTTGGACTCCGTAGGTTATCAGAAATTAAGGGGGAAATTAAGTATTATTATTAGATGTTTTGAATCCATTAGAGAAAAACGAATGTTATTGAAACGGATAAGGTATTTTAAATATTCATATAACAATTTTGGAATTTTAGAAACAATGACAAATATAATTTTGTATCAAAACAACGACTTGGAATAAGACTAGTTATGTGAATAGTAACGTCAGAGAATCAAACAAAGAAAGAGTTTGATTTATACATGTAATCAGTTCGAGAATCTTAGTCTGAGAGTCAGCGACTAAGTTGGAGACGGTGTTTAGGCTTCAGGGTTGGTCTCTTGGCGTGCCCGGAAGTTGAGGGGCGCATAATGTAACATAACAGATAAAGCGTTGTAGATTCGGAAGGGGATCCAGTCCGTGAAATACGATTATATATAAAATATATAATTCGTGTTTTGGTGTTTTCTTTCGGAGGGAAGAATTTCGGCAGCGTGGCAACCTGCGAGAACCATTCAAAGGTGGAAGAAAAAGAAAACAAGGCATATGCCTTAGTTCAGCACCTCGAAACAAGAATATATATATGTATACGTTTTGTTAAAACAACTTTCCCGTATAAAATGAACTGTATTTTATGTGTAAACACTGACACCCACGCATTATATATACACGAGTTCACACTAGCCGATAACAAATAAACGGTTGTAAATATTTAGACGACACAGACACGTTAATCTATAGAGTATACACATACAGCTATACAGCATACTACGATTTGGAGTATATACACTCGTCATTTATACACATCAGTATATAACAAAGGTTGGCCGCATTCTTGATTTCCTAAAGAGGGCTTAACTTTTTCTAAAATAAATCCTGCAACAATAATATTTTACATAAATATGAACAATTATTTTTAAACCTACAGACACACGTTTCGAATTTACAGTTATATATATATATGTGTGTGTGTGTGTGTGTGTGTGTGTGTGTGTGTGTGTGTGTGTGTTATTCGGTCTAGTATTCTCAACGTAGTTATCTTTATTGTGTGTGGGGGGGGGGGGTACAATGCGACGGCCGATGTAACCTTCTTCTTTTCGAACTTAGCGATCTTTAAATCGAACCCGGAACCTATGCGGGTTTTCAAACTAACCTTTATTTTATCCATTGAGTTATCATTCTATCAGCCATTCGGACTACATACTCCCTAATCCATAATCCCTACTGCTACATATCTAGAAAACGCAGCTGTTAAACCAGATATAGTGATTTGGGACAGAGCAAACAAAAAAGCGACCGTAATAGAGGTCAGTGTACCCAATGATACAGGGCTTAACAGAGCTGAGAGGGAAAAGATAACAAAGTATCAAGGACTTATGTATGATATGAAACGAACTTGGAAATTAAAAGACGTTTCAATTATACCAGTCATCATAGGAGCAACTGGGCTTATGAAAAAGAACTTTAAAAAGTACATAGCAACATACCCGGTTAACCAAGTGCAAGTGAAATACAAACGATTGCACTGAAAGGGACGGCTAGAATCCTAAAAAGATCTCTTGGTTGGACTCACTAAAATAGGGGTAAATGTCAGACATCTGGTTGGATGTCCCATCCCCTAGAAGAAAAAGTTTAAGAAAAATGAAAAAAAAAAAGTAAGAAACTGGCATGAGGATACTTTTTCTATAGAAGTAAACCCTGACCAAACATTCAAAATCACATAGGGAGAGAACTTGAATGCCTACTAGACACTGTCCTCGAGTGTACAGAGACTGTACAGGGGTTTGTCAGAACAACCTAACATGAGGATACTTTTTCCATAGAAGTAAACACTGACCAAATATTCAAAATCACATGGTATTCACAACCCAAATAAGATCTCTTCACAATGGCTAACCCACATTAGCTTTTTGAAGGAATGGTGCACCTTCTCCAAGTGATGTTACCTCAAGTAACAGCACGAAGCTGGATGCTCCACCAGACTAGATAAATTCTTGTCCGGGAATCCAGTAAGGCCAAGAGACCAAAATGAAAGATATGCTACAACGTATGAAAATGGTTTATTGGGGAGAGGAAAATTGTTCTCAATTTCTTTGCTAACTCAGTTTTGAGAAATAAAGAAGTTAAATGGAACATGCGAATATCTATGTATCTCATATAGAGTTCAAGTGTTAGCCCCAGGCTGTGAGCCCCTTGATTTTTGAGAACTTCGACTGAAGTAAAATAAAACAAAAAAGGTAGAAATTTTAACCCTACCCCTAACCCTTATTCTTAATTATTATCACCCATAATGAACTTTCCACTTCCAGAAGACTCAGAATTGTTTATTAATTAACGCGTATATCGTTCGTGCAACAGAGTGGATGTAGTATGAATTTGGGGAGTTTTAAACGTAATCTGATGTATATATCCTCCGTTCTATAATAAAAACCAATATACGTCTCATCACATGAAAGTTAGCGAGTATAATACGTGCCTTTTTTCTATCCTCCGGAAAAAATGCAAATCCTGAAGAGAAGCAAGAAAACAAATAACAAGTCAGACCATCACCCCAAACTTACCCCACCGCTTGAAATGAACTTGAAAATATATCCTTCTTTCTCAAATAAAAAGTTAATGGTGGGTGTTTTCTTTGTTTTTCTTTGAATAATCATAAATGATAATAATTTATACATAAAAATCAAATTATTAATGTAATTCTGTTGTTTTCTATGAATATTTTAGTAATATATTTAGATGAATAGTGAGTGTGAACAGCGACGCAATTAATTTTTTACAGTCCATAAAAATCCATTGCTAAATTAATGTTCAACATTTATATTTAAAAAAAAAAATGTCAATATGGGGTGTAAATGTAAAACTAAAAATGTCTACGAATATTTTCTAAGGATCAACAAAATGTTATGCTTCAAACGTTGATGCATATGAGGGAAGTTTACCGGAAAGTTAGCGATATTGTCATAAGCATATGTTGGCGTCAATAATAATAGTGCTAAATATAACAATTTGTTGAATGAAAAGTAAAAAGCAAAAAAAAAAAAATGCCTTTCGTTTAAACTAACATTTACCCCGAAGGAGTCTGCTAATATTCAGTCAGCATTTCTCGTCTATACACATATACACAAGCAATTATAAATGAAACAAAGAAACAACACGGAAACAATATTAGATGCAAAACATTTATTTCTCTCAAACTTAACAGGGTTAGCTTTGAGATTGTGTCCATGAAAATATATGCACATATTTTCCAATGCATAGAATAAAGTTTGAAAAGGATGTATCCGGGTGCATGTGTGCGTGAAAGTTGAGGCTAATGCCTTACATGCCGTGAAATATGTGTGTACATGTGTTCAGGCTAGACGAAACAGAAATAGAGTAAGATATTTTCTCGAGCATTCTCTTTTATATCTACTGATTGGAATACACTTTACCATCACAAAAGAGGAGATAGTTTGGGTCTGGAGCTCTGGCGAATGTATGTGTAGACGTACAGAAATGAATAGATAATGCTACAATGTTAAGTTCGGATGGCAATACGAAAAGCAAAAATAAAAAATAAAAACTGAAACGGTACGTGCACAGTAGGCGTCACAGGGCCGTTAAAAGTCAAACTATAGTTGAAGGTGCCGTTCAAAGTTAATTTCGCCAGATTTATGTGCGTAAATACTCACATGCTATATATACGTTTAAGCCGATGTACGGATCTTCCTTGAAGTGCCGTCCTATTGGGAATGTGCAGCACACAGGAAGTATTTTTCTTCTTCTTTTTTTTTTGCAAAAACCTTTACACGTTGCAAGGAAAAGGGCTTCTGTAATTTTCCTTATACTCAAACCCATGCAACTGCTCATTAACGCCTTTGTACATCCGTAATGATGATAACAATTACAGTTTTTTCTATACTTAAAAACACATGGACAAATATAATTCTAGAAATTCAGTCATTCTTCCTTCTGTTTCTCCCCGCTCTCTCTCTCTCTCTCTCTCTCGCTCTCTCTCTCTCTCTCTCTCTGTATATATATATATATACATATATATATATGCAAGTGAAATTGTCTATCTGTGTGTGTGTCTGTGTGTGCACATTTCCCTACCAAACTACTCTGTCAATATTCAGTCTACAGATTCGAGATTTGACATAAGGGCTATTGATATATGGAAAAATCTTTTAAATCGGTTTTCGACCAAAACTTTGGTTGTCAAGGCATCAAAGTTCAATGTTTTTACCTTTGAAAACTCTACCAAACTCCTGCGCTAATTTTGGGTCTAAACACTTGAAATTTTAGATGTAGGTTACTTGGACATGTATCAAACTTTTTATTTGATTTGAGCCCAAAACAATAAATGTTAAGGGTTTAAAATTGGAATCAAAGTTTTTAAAAAGTTGACCTCTGCGGTTTCTACCAAATTACTCAGCCAATTTTGGGTTTAAACATTTGAAATTTTATATAAAGGGTATTCAGACATGCTCTCTCTCTCTCTCTCTCTCTCTCTCTCTCTCTCTCTCTCTCTCTCTCTCTCTCTCTCTCTCTGTATATATATTTTTAATAATATATTTTTTAATCAGTTTTTGGGCGAAAGTTTGGCTGCCAAGAGGCCAAAGTTGAAAAAGTTGACCTTTGCAGACTTTACCAAACTCCCCTGCTAATTTTGGATCCAAGCACTTGAAATTTTAGATGTTGGTTACCTGGATATGCGTACAAATTTTTCATATATCTATACTTATGCACATAAAGTTATGAACAGTTCATAGGACTAGAGCAAAGCCGTGCTGAACTGCAAGTATATATATATATATATATATATATATATATATATATATATATATATACCCTAGAAATTATATATACTTGCAGTTCAGCACGGCTTTGCTCTGGTCCTATGAACTGTTCATAACTTTATGAATAACTATATATATATAACTATATATATATATATATATATATATATATATATATGTGTGTGTGTGTGTGTGTGTGTGTGTGTGTGTGTGTGTGTGTGTGTGTGTGTGTATATTGGGATACCAAATTGGTCAAAGGGAACATTATTCCCAACTCGCATTTAGGTAAAAATGCACTTTTCTATAAATAATTGAATTCATCCATGAAGTATCGCTAACAAAAAAATAAAATAAACAACAGCTCTCTCTCCCTCTCTCTCTCTCTCTCTCTCTCTCTCTCTCTCTATATATATATATATATATATATATATATATAATTCTTGTTGCCGCATAAACACAAATGATCAATAGTAGTTTCTTTGATATGACAGGGGCGTGTTCGAAATGAATGTTTCTGTTTAAAACAAAATTGAACCAGGATACTTGACTTTTCATTCTAAACTTTAATTCAAGCCATTATCACTACACAAGCAGAAAGGTCCGGCATTTAAACTCAACCGTAAATTCATTGATATAATAGGAGCGCGTTCCAAATGAAAATATTTCTGTTTAGAGCACAGCTGAACCATGATACTTGACTTTTGTATTTTAAACTTTAATTCAAGCCATTATATATAAAAGAACATTTTATCAAATGAACAGTAGGTTTTCTACAGTGCAATGTGGACTACAATGTGCTGTGAACTAAGTCACTGCGGCTGGTACTACTAGATCAGGTTGTCTGAAGATATTGGCTTCTTGAGACGAAATGCACTTTGTGATGTTTTTTGTTTTTCTACTTCCTTTTGCAAAACTTAATTTATGTTTTGCAAAACCAAACCCCCCCCCCAAAAAAAACCATCTTTTCCCCCTTTTCTTTTTTCCCATTTCCCCTTTCTCTTTCTATCTCTCCCACTTCTTGACTGGTTTCCTAACTTAAAATGTACTAAAAATTAATGCCATAACCCTTTCCCTTTTCCCATTGCAAAACTCATTCATGTTCTGCAGGGCAGGGAACAAAAACGATAAAATCCATTATAAAAAACAACCAAACCAAACACCACAAATTAGCGATTGAAGATACAAAAAAATAAAAACCTTCTACAAAATAACTGGATGCAACATCAATACTATTTCCAAAATAACTGGTTTCGCCATTGAATAACGCGAAAAGAGTTGATCTGCTGTAAAACAAAACAACCAACCTAGGGGAGGCATGTAAATCTTTCTCTCGGTGCACCGCGATGGGACCCCAACTAGAGCAGGTAATCAATCGATTTGAATGAAAAATAGGTCATTTCACTGATTTCG
Organism: Euprymna scolopes; assembly: GCF_053919585.1. Taxonomy (NCBI): domain Eukaryota; kingdom Metazoa; phylum Mollusca; class Cephalopoda; order Sepiida; family Sepiolidae; genus Euprymna; species Euprymna scolopes. The sequence continues at coordinate 53,429,882 of NC_136507.1, read as the reverse complement.
ATAACAATAAAAATATGGGATTGTGAAACATTCGTTAATTATCATTCAAAACCGGGCAATGTCGGACCGCCCAGCTTGTTAACGGTAAATTCAAAACGCCATATTTAAGTTAATTGAACTTTGCGAAATAAACACATACTCCATCTTAGATTTCTCTTGGCCTATCTGTATAACTGTTCCCCTTTTTCTCGGAAATTACTGAGCCGATCTGACTAAAATGTTGTATGGATCTTTGTCATGATAAGATGCAGCGAACTAATATTATGGTATCCGTTCGATGTACAGTTAGATATTAATGTGGTTTAATAGGAACTAGTATTTCGTGCAAAAATGAGAACAAATTTCATCATATACAACCATCAATTTTGATAAAGCACTCATTTTAAGTCAATAATTTCTTGCGAGTTACAAAATTTAGTCCTTTTCTGTACTGATATTATATATAGATAAGTATAGATATGACATTAGTCGCAATGTTAACTAATTTGCATATTAGTTTTGAAAAATACATTTTATTAATTAACTTTTAGTTTTTTAATTTTATTTTATCTTATCTCTATGATTGTTTTGGTTTCAATACAACAAATAATTTGTTTTACAATATTGTTTTATTTGGTTTACAATATTGTTTTATTTGTTTTGCAATATTGTTTTATTGCTTTACAATATTGTTTTATTGTTCAAATATTTAGCATTTGTATTCAGATCTTCCTTTACAGTCGACTAGATTTTCAATACGTTGTGATCCGTTTCTGAACTACACGTAATAAAAAACAAATTGATTTCTTCTTTCTTTTCCTTTCTTTACGATCACGTTTCACAAATAAAGAAACTGTATCTGAAATTACCAACATGTTAATGTTTATATAAATAAATGTGAAAGCGTTTGTTTCGTGTTCACAACAAATTTGCGAATTGAAATGTTCGCGTATTGGAATGTTCGCATTAATCTTTCAAGAAATTCAAGTAAACTTCGCAAACCGATAATGAGTGGCCAAAGTCAGCTAATAACTTTTAAAATTATAAAAAAAATGTTTTAAAAAAAAAGTGAAAGTTTTAGTGTGGATTTCAAAACTTTGAGCGGTATTCATGGGTTTATATTGATTTCTGGAAAACGTCTTGTGCGCCTAAAAAGGCATAAAGACTTAATAAAAAAAACTAGCTTGAGTGCCCGGCGTTGCCCGGTTGTTTGGAGGTGTGTGTTGAGCAAAAAAAAAAAAAAAAAAGTGGTAGTAGGCAGGCATGCTCGAACCCGTACCGCAAAGGAGGAAAAAACGTAAAAAAAACGTGACGCCTTTGCTGTTACGTCCATCGCTAAACTAGACGTGGCGAAGGTTTAAATTAAGACTAATCAATCGAAAAGAGAGGATGACTTTCGAAAATGTCGCCGAAAAATACGACTCCACCCTGTAGAAAAGTGCCCAGTTGAGGGTGAAGGAATTAATGTTTTAGCTAATTTTTCGATATTTGTCGTCCGAAGGGCCATGCTTCAAAACGATACCAATCTCGTGAAAATCCGTCACCTCTGTCGAAACCGTAGACATACATACATACATACATACATACATACATACATACATACATACAGGTGAGATTTGTGTTATAGAAGATGATCCGAATAAATGTTTCGGCCTCATTAAATAATATTCTTGTCCTTGTTTAATAGAAAATACAAGAATACGTTTAATCGGACTTATCAGTGTGTGTGGTTAACTCCATTCTAAAAAGTGAAATTTATAATCATGTGTGTGTGTGTGTGTGTGTGTGTGTGTGTGTGTGTGTGTGTGTGTGTGTGTGTGTGAAAGAAAATGGCAAGGATAGATAGATAGATAGATAGATAGATAGATAGATAGATAGATAGATAGGTTAAATACATTGAAACTACACATACACACCTAGAATTATATCTATAATTATACGTCTCGCTGTGGTGTTTTCGAAAAAGTATTTTCTTATCTAATCTAAAAAAATAATACTAGTAAAGAGTTGCCATGCCTTCGATATATATTATGTTCCTTTCGGCCATCCATAAACCCTTACTCGCTTCCACCGTTACCTCACCACCCGTGTTTGGTGCCTCCCAAACACTTCGCATCGCATTTGCCTTGTGATGGCCGCCAATTCACTACCGCTCCGCTTCTGACAGGTTTTCATGGAAGCATTGCTGCTTCTACGATATCATTTTTCGTTGCAGAGAAAAGTCTCTGTCTTATTTGAAGGTAAGCTTACACATTCATTTTTTCTACATTTTCGTTGAAATTCATTTTCAAACAATAGTTTTGCTTTTTTTATATATATATTTTTGAAAAAGTTTTCCGTTTTTTCCGTTCTCAGAGTTCTGCAACTTTTCCGGGTTTTTTGTTTGTGTTTTTTTTTTTTTTTTTTTTTTCTGTCAAAAAGTCGGCTCACCAATCTCAAGTAATAATAAATTTCAAACCGAAATAGAAAGCCTCTATTTAGATTCTTTACTTATTAATATAATAAATATTAATAAATCTGTTAATTTTTCATTGCTTTATAATAACCCGCACTATTTCTTTTAATTGTCTAAGTTTCGGGCGTTGGTGCTCTAAAAGCCAAAAACTATTAAAATCACTCCGCATTTCAGAAACAAAAAACATAGTTTTTATTTAAACTTAATTTTAGATTGTACTTGCTGTGTAATATTATTACGAGTTTCCAACCGTAGTAATAAAGTAGCAACGAACCTGATTGAAAAGCTGTAATATCATGTTAACAAAAGTATGGCACCGGGAATTTTGAAGTATTTAAACTGTCAATTAAAACATATTTTCGGCTTTAAATTCTTAGCAAATCCATATCTATTGAAAGATTAAAAATATTAGGTAAAAATGCGCTGATTGACTACCTTTAAGAAGTTGGGTATTTGTTATCGGACGTATTCTGTTTTGGGGTTAATTATTTAGAAACCTATTATTTAATCTGGGGAAGGTGTTTTATCACTATTCTGTACTTTCACCTAACAATTTAATACCAAATTATTAAAAGTAAGTCTTCCGGTGGTCAACCAGCGCACTTTCAGCAAATATTAAAAGCTATTTACGTCCAAAATTTTTATAAATAGGTATAAAAATATTACCTTAATAAAATCGGGCACATTTTTACAAAAGCTAGCGTTTATTTACTTTGAAACAAGAGTAGTGTCAAGTATGTTGAGTTAGAAAGGAAAAGATGACAGTTTTGTTACAGCCATTTTGATCCTCGATAATCGCTCAAAAATCGAAAATTATTTAAAATACTGGTAGAAACACATCCAATAAATGTTATCAGTTGCTCCAAAATGTAATGTTCTACCAATATTTTGTTTAATTTTCGATTTTTAAGTTATTATCGAGGGTTTAAAATAGCTGTAAAAATACCGCTATTTTTTTTTTTCGTCCTATATCAAGACTTATCACTATTTTTATTTCGAAGTAACTAAATCTTTAGAATAAGTCAAACGCAAAAATCTTTCAAGGTAAGTAGAAGAGTAACTAATTTAACCTTTGGTAACATTTATTTGTTGTATTTTCATTTTTTTTTGGGGGGGGGGTATTATAAAAATTCCCCACTCATCCTAAAAAAGAAAAAATAATAATTTGATGAAAAAAAGAGTGGAGCAAAACTGAAAGTAAAACATCTCCCGGGCAACGTTGAGTAGGTACAGCTAATGACTGAATAAAATGAAGTTCATTTGTTAACGAAATGCAACGATATTGTAAGAAGAGTCTGAACTATTAAAATAATAAAACGTCTGTTAAGCGCGGTTGATTCTTCTAAATGGGTTCCCTTGTGAGAAGAATCTTAGACATTATGAACAAATACAGTGCTATTCATTGGAACCGTTTTAAAATGTCTGCGACGAACAAAAATCTATGATACTTGGATTATTTCATTACTCTTCTTATCTTGGATGTTCTCACAACGTTTCGGCAGATGAAGGACCAACTTTTATAATATTTGGGGGAATTTTCTAGTATAAACAATGAAACGAAAAATGGTAAAAATGTAATAAACCTAGTTGGGATGCCTTTTTTCTTCCCTGCAACCTTTTTCCTATAGAAGAGAAGTTGCGAGTCTGTCTTTGTTCTCTCATTATTTTCATGGCAAATGCTCGCCTGAGTTTCAATCCATGGTTTACCTCACTTGTCTGGCTACAACACTTGTCTGGCTACAACTACTATAAAAAATTATCCCCCACTCTCTATCTGTGCCTAAACTAGATGCAATACACAAAACTTTCCTGAACTTGCCCGTCTGTGGAACTCTGTTCCGTTCGCCTGCTTTCCAGCTGACTACAACATGGTTGTCTTTAAGTCCAATGCAAAAAAGTTCTTGTTGGACCGCCCCTTTAATCAAATTCGACCCAATTTCAACAACTAACGATCACTCCGCAATAGTTTCAGTGACTACCTTGCACTCATTAACCTTTATCCTTGAGTGGCCTTCGGGCCTTGATAAGCTGTGACTCACTTGTAAAAAAATAAAAAATAAATGTTATCAAATGTAAGATAAGTTACTCTTTTACCTATCCGGATAAGTTTTTTTCGTGTGTGTTTTAACTTATTAAAAATTTTTTTTTTACTTTGAACATACAAGTAATACCGTATCTTAAGAAAAAAATGTCTGACATAAGACAGCAGTCTAAGGAGTCTCGGTAATCATTCAAAAATCGAAAATTAAACAAAATACTGGTAGAAACTAGGAAGGTAAAGTTGTAGCTTATCTTGCCTTTGATAACATTTATTTGTGTGTGGGGGGTACTACTTTTCGTTTTGTTGCCTATACTGAAAAATGTCCATATTTTATAACAAAAGAGAGTCGTCAAATATAAGGGGGAAACTTTTATAAACAAAAACGATATGTATTTATTTAAGTTACACCGTTTGGGGTAGGTTGCCAGAAGTTTAAATAGTGTAGAAAGGAATTATTAAAGTATTATTAAAGTTCGGCGGTAAAAAGTATTTTCTTGGAGCAGTGAAAATAGCCTCGCTTGGTTGTCCAATTAAGAGGAGCGGGGTCGTCTTTCTTCGTTTGGTGCCCGGAAACTCTGACTGTTATGTAAATCCCCAAAAGTCTGGAAGAAGTCCTTCAAAGTTCCAGTTGAAATTAATGCCCCCCCTTCCAGTAGTCGGATTGATGTTCATGTGACCCAACCACCTTACAGGAATGGAAAGTGTTTATGACTTTTACAAAATTTCACACGAAATTCTGTACAGATCTGTGAGTTCAACAGAATATATCTGAAGAAGGACGCGAGTCAGATCGGTTTGATACTTTGTGAGAATAACATCAAAAATGAGTACGATAATAGTAAACCGAATAATCCCAATAATTCTAATTATCAGTCCGCATCTAAAAAAAAAAATCCTCAAATTTCAGTCGGGAATTTTTTTTACAATAACCAACAAAATATTTTTTTAAAAACTGCATGAAAAAACTGAATCGACAACAAATAAATGTTACAAAAGGCAAGAAAAGTTATTCTTTTACCTTTTCATGTTTAACTTATTACACAAAAGTAATGTCGAATGTTGTTAAGACGAAAAAAAATGGCGGTTTCGCTAAAGCTATTTGCACCCCCGATAATGGCTCAAAATCGAAATTAAACCAAACTCTTGTAAAAACACGCCCAATAAATGTAACTAATCGTATGAAAATGTAATGTTCTACCAGCATTTTGTTTAATTTTCGATTTTTGTGCGATTATCGATGGTCAAAATGGTTATAGTGAAACCGCCATTTTTTTTTCTAACTTAAAAGACTTGACACTACCTACCACATCCTACGAAATTATTCTGGGCTTTCATGATTGCAATCTTTACTTCTACTTGGTTACACGGTTACTGGTGCATTATGGTCGATATTATTTTTCTCATTGGAAGTAAAACACAATTGAAGAAAATTTATAATTTTATTTCCGGATGATTTTTTTTTTTTTTTAATTAAGAGTAACAATCAAATTCATAAAAGATGTGTGAACTATTTCAAGACAAAGTTGGCAAAAAAGAAAGCGTCTATCATAATGGATCAATGACTGTGTCAGCAAAATGCAGCCATGTTGAACATGGCCTCTCGTGGTTAGTAAAATAACAATTGCAATTTTTTAATTGAATTAGTGTACGTATCTTTATCAATAAACATATGATAGTAATAACGGTTGTTGCGATAACGCAACTAATCTGCAAATGTTATCAAAAGAGGTGGAGAGTACTGGAAATCTGGGAAGACTTGTCACTCAGAATCCAGGGAACACCACAGGTTGTTCTTAAATAGAAATCTTTGATGTTCTGTGTGACTATTCCTAGTGAGTAAATGATGATGTTCAGGATAATAATAATAACAATGATGATAATAATAATAATAATAATAAGAAGATTAATAATAATAATAATAATAATAATAATAATAATAATAATGTGTTTTGAAACAGGAATTAGGACTACCCTTAAGTTATTTATGAGAAAATTACGTTTGGCTTTTAGTACCAGAGAAAAGAAAGAAAAAAATTCTTTGCTGTGGTTGTAGGTTGTTAAGATCTTGTGAATATTTCATAAGACGGACCAGGGATTGAAGCTCAGTCGAGCATCAACCACGAAATATACTAACCTTATTTATGTATTTATTTACCAAATATATATAGGAATTCCCCCGTCAAATGGAATATTGAAAAAAAAAGTATATACTATCCGACTATATAAAACTTAGAAAATAGTTTCCTGTATTCATTTATGATGTACCAGTTTACCGTTTCGTATCTGCCTACGGCGTCTACATTTAATGTTTTGTTGGGTCTTTACTGTCCTGATTTTTATGTTGTTCATTTTGGTCGCATTGTTTTGTGTAGTTGTCAGTAGTGATCTCGTTTTTCTGTTCGTGTGTCCGTTACAAAGTCGGCACGGAGAGAAGCTATGACAATAGGGTTGGAAAGTGGGATTGAAGAGCCAGCGCCTCCGAGAATGACCACTCTGGTTTACAAAAAAAAAAAAAAAAAAAAAAAGCCTGTGTAGCTCGACATTCTCCAATTAGCAATAGAGTAAACCCCTTCTCAAAGAGAGAAAGCAAAACCTGGACGAGTTGAACTCCTAGAGCTGCAGCGGACCAGCAACATACCGCAATCAATAGGGAAAACGCCATTTCAGAAATGACAGACTTTGTTGATTTTGGTGCCACAGCTAAACCGTCCATGTAGCGATTAACTAATTAAGATTCTCACGAAATTTGGTAGAAAGAGTAGTCCATGACTTACAGATTGATTCAATTATCAATTGGTGTGACTATGGATACAAACTTTATTTTTGTTCGCTTTCTTTATAAATGCCATTTTTATGAACATTTTCGCTCATCTCCGTTTGTATGTGTGCACGCGTTTGTTTCTCTCCTCTACGTAATAGATGTTTTCTTCAGCAACGTAATATTATTTTATTTACGACTACGATTGTTTTTTTTTTTAATGCAGTAACGTAAAATAAATGAACATTTTAAATCCTACTTACAAATATTAATTACGAAATTAAATTCATCAGAATGCATTTCAGTTACTTCATAACTAAGTTACTAACTTCGTTATCCTTTGTTAATAGTTGAAAAAAAAAACAGAATGAATTACTAGAAACGGTGCTAAGATTAGATTTTAACAGTTTGGTTTACGTGAAATTGATTTAAATATTTTATGGACGAACAGTTTTGTTTGATTTTCTATTTTAGAGGCATAAAAAACAATGCGGTCTCTGTTCCCAACCATATACTAAAATTGTATTGAAATTACATTAAGTAGATTAATAGGTAGAAGAAAAGCATAATCTGAAAAGTTGGGGACTTAATCAATAGTAATATTCAAAAGGGCATAATATCAAAACAATGTTTAACAAGTGACATTGTTGCTCTGCTATTGATTGCTATTAATGCATTTTCGACACAAAATGTTTATCTTAGTCAAACTAGATCATGAGAGGGGGGCACTTAAATACGATACTCTACTGAATGCAATTTTATTTACTTTTAAAAAATGACTAGAGCCTGTGGGTTTAGACGGTTCATCTACTAGTGTGTGTGTATATATATATATATATATATATATATATATATATATATATATATATATATATATATATATATATATATATATATATATATATATTAGTTCTATCCCACTATAATAACTTAAACACCAAGTTGGAAATTGAAAGTCAGTTGCCCCGTAGATGGGCACTCCGATCTACAAAAGATGTCTGCAATCAACAGGGACCAAATCGTTACAGGAATGGTCTAATCTCTCTTGATATATGGCAATTAAACTACACAACATTTTCTGTTTCATTCTCGTGAGGATTCGTTAAACTATTTGCATTGAATTCTGCGTGTTTCATATGTTCACGGATTGAGCACTGTTGGAATAAATACTAAAAACGTCTACATATATTATTTCGTAAATATATAAACAATAAAAACTAAACAGTAAGTCGTCTATGGCATCATAGCGTGATGGGTAAGACGCTGGACTGAAAAACATAAGGTCCAGGGTTCGAGTCCTAATAACAGTCAAGATGCGCTGAAGAGGGGTAGGGCCCCAAAACATGCATTTTAAATTACTGTTTAAAAAAAAAAAATATATATATATATATATATATATATATATATATATATATATATATATATATACACACACACACTAAGGGGGCGCCCGGCTTTGCCCGGTCGTAAAATACGCTTCTGTATGTTTTAATCTGTCCAGATTTTATAGAGTCGTAATTTCAAAAGTTTAAAAAAAAAAAAATTATTTGGGTGCCATCAGCTAGAATTGAAACTGAAAGCACAACTTTGAAAGCATTCAAAATTGGTGACGTTACCGCTGTACGCTGTACTAACATGACATGCATATGACATGATTAAAAATAAACTGAGATGAATGTACAAAATGCATAACGATTTTTCGATTTTGATCCTTTTTGACTCCTTACAAATTATTTTAACCGGCTAAAGACCTATAAAAGAATGGTCCATAAAAAATCCTATCATTTGAGGCCTCTTGTGCCGCTCTGCGACTTTTAGTTTCGGAAGAGATAGTTTGAAAATATGGAGACGGACAGACAGGCATAGTACCTTTTATATATTAGATTATTGTTTCCATGGTCTATCCGTGAGTGACTCTTTCGGCCAAGTGTCGTCTATGTCCTCTCTTTTAATGAATGACATCATCTTTCTGTTACTTTATAATTTACGACACCATAAAAAGTCTTTGTCGGCTATTGGTGATTGTGCAACCTTTGCTTCACTATAGACTCTCCACTCAAACACTCTCACAGGACTGCCTGTTTGTTCTATTCTTACAAATTTAGTGATTAAAAGGAGTTTGCGATCATTAGGCATATTTGGCGAATAAACATAATGCCATCATTGGAATTATTCTGAAGCGTTTTAATATTTTGACTTTCTTTTTACGTATGGTCTGTCGTTGAAATTGTTATTTTGTAGAGAAATGGCGCCTCAGAGCAATACTGTGTCTCTTAGTTTAAAAGTATAAGTGAATTGTAATACGCAAGTAGACAGATTTCACACGGCCACAGCAAACATCGTGTCAGACATGTTTGTTTATTTTCAGTATCTCTTAAAAAGCAAGACAAGAGTAGAATAAAATACACACTCGGTCCTTCTGAATTCATGCACCGACGTTGCCTGGGAAGAGGGAGAAACCCAAGAAACTCTCACTCCCAGTTTTCTGTTTTGGGAGAGTCGAATACATGCTGGCTTGTTGGCTTTGCCATGTTTTGTTTTTGTTGTTTTTTGTTTTGTTTTTGTTTTTTGGAGTTTTTTTTGTTTTGTTTAATTTAATTTTTTTTTTTTTTACAAAAGTCACCACTTAGCGAGGCCCAAAGGCCACTCAAGGATACGGGTTACTGAGTGTCAGGAGTTTGACGAGACAACAATGTAATGATCAATAGTTGTGGAAGTTGGGAGAATTTAATTAAGAGATGGCTCAGTAAAAACGTGCTTACATTGGACTTGAAAACGACCATGTTGCAGTCAGTTGAAAAGCAGTGTCGCAGTATAGAGTTCCACATGCGGGAAATTCTAAGGAATAAATCTTGTTCATTGGAGTATGCATTTACTTTTAGACAGAGATAGAAAGAGGGGGAATTGTTGGAAGTGGTTGTAGCTAGATGAGTGTTTGCTGTAAATGTTTTGCGGGGGGCATAAATAGAAGTTTAGTTAAGCATATGCCATGAAAATAACGATAAAGCAGAGATAACCCTGCAACGTCATTTCTGTGAGAAAGAAGCTGCAAAGAGGAGAAACAGACATCAGCTACTAGATTTCGAAGCCGAGTTTTGAACTCTGTTTCAGCTGCATCGCACATTGTTAAAAATCAGTAAGTTTACCGGAAAGGTTGTTTTCACAAAAAATGCTCAGAAACTATTCATCTTCTATTGTGAAAAATTGCAATCGGCGTTTTAATCTCACTGTTAGTGCTGGGAAATGACACCGCTTTTCTAGTGTAAAGTGCATATATATATATATATATTAAATCTACAGACATATGTGTTTTGAACTTACATTCTTTTCAATGTATTAGACGATAATTATTACTAGTCCAAGATTCAAACCCAATCAAAAAAATTACCCTAGACTTCACAGGCTAATATTCAACATCCGGGCTATCCGAAATTAACATAAAAAGTGAGAAAAATTAAGCATCTATAAATGCCAAATCTACGAGCACGAACAATAAACGATTAGAAAGTATTCAATGACTGGTGTCGGAATATTTCATTGTATTAAAGTTGACCACTTATTCTTATTTCCCTAAAGAGAAATCAACTTTTTTTTCTTAAAAAAGCATTATAACTTTCATATTTTTTAATGAATATTAATGAATATTAGGTTGGTGCAAAAATGTTTTTTACGTTCAACTATATATAAAAACACTATCATTTTTGCACCAACCTAATATTTTTTAAACCATCCATACATGTGTTGTGAACTTACATAACCTTTAGTGTAAAAGATAACTACTACCAGTTGGAGAGATTCCAACGCGCGCGCGCGTGTGTGTGTGTGTGTGTGTGATAGATGTGAAAAAAGAAATAAAATTTAGTCCCTATTCATTTGTTTCCCCATAAGGGCGAAATTAGACACAAGGTCGGTTTTTAATTTAAGGAAAATCCAACTTCTAAAAAAGGACATTCTGGATTGAAATAAACCATAAATTAAAATTGCCTTAATCTAGAAAAATATTTCTTCCTCTGATATGGCACTGAACAGATATGACACACTTTAATACTAGCTCTGAAGGCTAGAGGAATGGCAGTATGATTCCCTCTCTCTCTCTCTCTCTCTCTCTCTCTCTCTCTCTCTCTCTCTCTCTCTCTCTCTTAGTGCATTTTGTGGCAAATTGTTTTTTTTTTCAATTATAATGATGAGTCAAAAGATCCATAGAATGAAAAATAAAATGGTGGCTAAACACTTCCTAACTGCACAAAATTTCATGTTTGCTCTTGTCGCGCCATTTTAACCGCCATTTTTTCTTTTCAATTGCCTCATCTAATCGTTTCTCCAACCGTTGTTTAGAAATTAAATTGGTGTCATTTAGGGCGGGTACTAACTGCCTCCGAACCTCACAACCGGATTGCCCACCCACACAAAAAGGAGGGTTTAAGCAATATTTTGAAAGTTCCCTCAGTTTTATTTTTTGTCTCTTTAAAATGTTGCTAAAAATGTTGCTATAACATGCTATAGAGTCGTTTTTAACAATAACAATATGCAAAACAATAAGTGAAAATCTGAATTAAATTTAAATTCCTGCAAACTCCAATTCTTTTTAAAATCGCTCTGATGTTAAATTTGAAAATTTGTATTTCCTATGAAATATGTATTATTTATCTTCTATATAAATAAAGTTGATCCTTCTTATATTTCTGACTTCGATAGATTTGTTAACAAAAATTCAGCCCAACAGTTTTGACAGACATTATTAATCCATGTTGTTAAAAACAACAACAACAAAAAACTAATCAATATTTTTTATAGTCGCTCCCGAATTTAGATATACTCCTGCTCTCCTCGGAGACACCGAGAAAAGTTAATAAGATAAATTAAACAAATATATAAAGATTTGTCAGTGAAACGAAGTCTTTATTGGCCATTCTTTCTTTTTCATCTAGTGTTGCCTTTATCTGCCATTGGGAATAGAAATAGAAGGTAAAAAGAGAGAAATAGAGAAGCAAGCCTCATATATTCAAATGTGAAAATACAATATAACAGATTGTTTCATTTGACTTTTTTTTATAAGCTCTATCGGAAATCTACCCAATAACAATAAATGTCACTGTGACATTTATTGAATGGGTTTCGAACAGTAGTTTGTTTTATTTTATTTTCAAGTCACTATCAAGACTTCAAATATTTAAGTGTCAATTCAGAATCATTTTTCTTATTCTGACGTAACGCTCGACATTATTTGTTTTTAGAACCAAATAAATATTTAAAAGTGTGTAAAAATACTTTTAGAAGAGTAACTTTCCTTTGATAACATTTATTTGTTTTTTACCACTTTTTCGTACTAATGTGCATCGTAAAACAAACCCAAATATTTTAATTATAATACATTAAGTTGGAATCCTTAGGTTTAACTACTTTACTAGATAAGAACGATTGAGTGAGAAGGTAATAGAAAGTTTTAATGGGATTTCTAAATAAAGACACTTGCTGCATTAAAAATATTTTCTAAAAAAAATCTCTCAAAACAAAGCTGCCTCTTTTTCGAAGCTCAGTTGACTTTTCTCCCCAACATTACATAGTGTCTCCGAATTTTGAAGTTGATTTCTTATCTGGCATAGGTGTATATAGCTATTATACTCCACTCTATAATAAAGACTATTTTGTATTGATTTGTATGTAAATAAATATAAAGCCGTTCAATCACAGAAAAGTTAACAAGTAAAAAAACTACCGAACAAAACCATGTCGAGTGTTTAGGGGAAGCGAGAAAGCAAGTATAAACCAGATAACCTTCATTCACTGTTTTAAATAAATTTGAATGAATGAGTCCTTTACTCTATTTCCATACCGAGACGTTCTTTTTCTTTACTTTCTTCTGTCTTCCTCTTACGCCAATTGATACTTTTCTTTTTAAACTTTCCAGTTTGAGACGTTATTTTTGTATTTGTTTGTTATTCCTTTTTTAAATTAATCGATTTAGATGTTTTTATATGAATGTCAATGCAAACATTTGCAAAGCATAATTTATTTTCCCCATTTTTGACAGAGGGTACGCATACACATTATATATGATTACAGATACATTATATATATAGATAAATTCTGTATACGTAATTATTTTGCTTACTTCAGAGTTCAAGGTTTGGATTTTACTGTTTCTTTGGTAAACTGTTTTTTATGCGTCATTTTACGTCAGCAAGAACATACCCCACCCTTCAAAAAATGAAATAAAATGACAACAAAAAAAAAACTATTTTTTAAAAGTTATTGCTTTAGCCTCAGAATAATTCACAACCTTCCTCACCCCTAGAAAAAAAAAACTCCAAACCCTTCCACTGAATCCTACGAACTTGGGTTGTTTTTTTGTTTTTTTTACGACCGCTATGGTGTGTGTGTGTGTGTGTGTGTGTGTGTGTGTGTGTGTGTGTGTGTGTGTGTGTGTGTGTGTGTGTGTGTGTGTGTGTGTGAGCAATAATGATTTAAATAAAAATAACATTTCTGTAGTCTTTTTTTTTTTAATAAGACATGTAAATCTATTATCTTTCTATCTATATAGCGCTGTGGGTCTTATTTGGTTTTGGGTGGTATTTACTCCACCCTACCACTGGAAGATGTGACACAAGTTTGGAAATTGGAAATTATAAAACAAACGAACGAAAAGAGGCACATTCTGACCCACAAAAAATGAGCAACCTCGTCAATATTCCCCGGTAGGGGCACTTCGGGTAACTAGCGATAAACTAACTCCTTTCTCAAAGCACAAGAAGGTAAAACTGGAAGGATGGACCTTCTAGAACTACACAGAACTAAACCTCAGCCTGACAGAAATAAGGTTACCAATTCAAAAATAACTCGGACTTTATCGTACTCATTTTCGAGGACGTATCCCTTAGGTATCTTGTTTATGGTTCGTCTTCACGCCTCTCTCCATTAAAACGGATAACATAGACGATACGTGACTCAAAAAATTTGTCGTCTATGCAGAGAGTGTATTAACTAATTAAAATATAATAACATGATCTCGTACTTGAAAATTGCAGGTTGTACCACACAGAAGTAGAGAGTGTGGACCACCTGGCATTCAGCTATAAGGTTCTATTGGGGGACGATTACTATATACAATGCGACACAATGGAGTGTGTAAATATCTCCACTGGACGATCTATAAAAAATTGAATATCAAATGCAGCAGCAAGTTCTGGGAACATGTTTACCAGAAATAACAGTTGGAAATAAGTCATACACCATCCACCATGACTATGCAATTCCTACAGCAATGTAACTAAAAGATGGGCCATAAAACCTAACAGTGATATAGGACAAGGAGAAAGAAGCAACTTTAGTTGAAGTTAGTGGCCTCAATGATGCTGGGGAATCTTAGGAAGATTTCTATCGTTCTAGTAATTATAGGAATAACTGGACTCATGAAAAAGGATTTTTTTTTTTAAACTACCTGGCAAATATACCCGGTTAACCAAGTGCAAGAGAGAGTCAAACAATTGCACTCAAAGGGGCGGTCAGAATCTTGAAAAGATTGTTCAGTTGGAATATATGAGAAGTGGGTTAATGTTTGGCATCTGGTAGGATGCCCCATCCTCAGCTTAAGCAAACCGATAAGAAAATTAAAAGAAGAAAAAGAAAAAAGAGATCCACTACATAAATGTATGAAAATAGCAAGACTATGATGACCCATCTCAACTGGGTTAAATACTTCTCGGGCCAACAATATTCGCTGAAAAAGAATAATCCTCTCTTCCAGTAGGTACCAATCCCGACTTTCACACACACGCGCGCGCGTGCGCGCACACACACACACACACACAGGTGTATATATATATATATATATATATATATATATATATATATATATATATATATATATATATATATATTGGAAATAATTGATTTAATCGTAACGAGAGAATATAGAATAATTATAAATTAATAGGTCAATTGCTAAGTGGGTTTTTAATGTGACTATTGTTAATGCATGGCGGAGTAGCAATTGTTTAGTTCTTTTTTAGTATGTCTGCCTGTAATTCTATTTACTTGGGAGTATACCAAAAGTATCGCTGGATCATAAATCATTTTGGGTTATTAAAGTCATTCAATCTAGCAAAATCTTTGTTCAATTTGAAAAATCTACGGATGGTAATTCCTTAAATGTTATGTTAAAAAAAAATGGAAGGTAAGGAAAAATGATTAATCTATATATAAAAGTCAACGTGTGTGTTTGCGTCATATAAATAGATGTTAACTGTTAGAACATTCAAATAAGTTTCGATAAGGTTTTTTTTTTCTTCTCCAGTTCCGTCTAGGATCACTAGAGTAAATTATAGGTTAGGTTCATGAAATAACGAAATATGTTACAACGTAAAGAAACAAAATCCATTTTTTTTTTGTTTCATATGAAACAAAATAAAAGAACAAAGAATATATTTTTTAAAGTTTTAAACATTTAAATAATTATTTTATTGGTATTTTTTATGATTTAAAAATAGAATTAAAAACGTATAGTTCAAGCCATTTGCTGTTTGCAGCTATTTGTAAGAAAAGCATCATCAACAATATTTAAAAACAAAAAAAACACCACCACGCTAACAGTTTTTATTACTTTATATTGCAAATGATATTTTAAAGTTTTCTTTCGAGGCAAAAATTGCAAAAATCAGATGGATATCACTAGTAATTAATAAATCTATAATTTGGCCGTTGAATTTTTTCTTTTATTTATACTATTATCTGTGATACTATGGACCCCCCCCCAACAACAACAAAAATAAAGTGTTAAGAAGTGAGGAAAAAAAAAGGAAAAACTATAAAAAGGGTATAGAAAGTGAGGTCAGTAGAAAGACAATGTGTACAAAGTTGTTTACCAAGGCACACAAAGGCCATCTAAAATAGGATTGTTAATCAAGGTGTGGCCGTGACTGGGACAAAAGACCGGACAATTCAATATACCTTGTTTACTGACAGTTTTAGAAGAAGGAATGAGTTTGCGACAGTATATAGTTTACAGACAGTCTTAAGTTTGCGACAGTCGAGGACTGTTTCCAGTTGGAGAGGCCTCAACTAAGATGTGAACATTAGTGGTTAGAGGGTTGGTTTTCACGATGGTGTCCCACATGCACCCAAAGCCTAACTAATATTAATTGAATGTGTCCGGGTTTGTGTTTTCTGTATTTTTTCTTACATGGTTTATTTTTTATACTCGTGAAATCGTCAACAGCCTTCAATGTGAGAGACGATGACACGACTAGAAGAGAAAATGAAAGAGAAGAAGACCACGGAAACAGTATTGGAGTCGGCAATTATTGTTGAGAGCGAGACAGTGGTTGCACAGGAAGCAGGTGTGAAGCTAGTATGTTTGAATAACTATAGAAGTCGTCTAGAAAATTTGTTTTCTTAGTGAAATCATTAAAGCACAGAACACAGAGAGAATCTAGTGCTAGAGTGTTGCAAAAACCTCTGTCATCAAAAACCAATGAAGCTTTATCGCTGTGGATCAACGAAAAAAATATCAGGATTTTCTCTGCAGTATGGTGAAACCTGGCTAGTGAATGTAAAGGGCATGTGTTGCATGGAAAGAAATGATAAGAGAATAATATGCTGAATGTGTAATGTGACTCTTAAGAGGAAAGATTGAATCTAGATAATATAGATAGATGTGTGCAAAACGGGACATTTCATTTGTATGGCAACATTGAAAGAATGGATGAGAGTTCCTGAAGAAGTAGATTTAGAAGATTTAGTTGAAATAGGAGGTCAATTCATAGGGGAAGGTCGAAGAAAATAGTGTAGAAAAGTGAAAAGGATGGATTTTATCAAAATAGGAATAAATAAAGACCTGGCCAGAAATAGATTTCCTTGAAAATAGATTTCTAAAAGCCGTCTAACACATGCCAACATGTAAAACGAACGCTACCCCAATTATGATGATGATGCGTAAAAAAAATATTGATGTAATAGAAACGCAAATTTTTATGTGTTTTAAATGCAACATTTTTTAATACTTGTTTCATCAGAATCACCTTAGCAACTAATTCAACTGGCCAATCAGATTCTTATTTTTATCAAAGAATTTTATTTATATTTTTACACGTTTCCTAGTGACTAAACGTGTAATATAGAAATATACATTCTAGTTAATTTTCTCCAAAATATGAAATCGTCATTACACTCTCTGATGGGTAATGGTTTACGAAACGTTACGTGCTTTTTACCTTTAAACGCGAAGAAATGAACCGCACCCCCACCCCAAATGTGGAGTATACTATGCATCTGTCTTTATCTTATCTTCTATTTATAAAAAGAAAAAAGAAAACAAACCTGGTTTTATCTGTTACATCTACATTCTTTTCTACATGATGAACCTTTCATCCCTCTAACCCTAACTCTAACCCTAACCCTAACACCTCCCAACCGTTCCCCTCTCTACACTAAAACCACCCCTCCCCTACACTCTTTTTGAAAAATGTTCCATATTTTATGGTTCTAATAACAAGATTACCTAGCGTTTTCCTGATAGTTTTTTTTATTTTTTTACATACGAGTCACGCTCATCAAGGCGTAAAAGCTATTCGAGGATAATGATTATTCGGTTTAACAGGTAGACAGCGAAACATTGAAAGGATTAATAAGGATGGTTGAAACTGGTCAGAAATTAATAAATAGGGCTCAACAAGAAGTAGTTTATATTGGACTTGAAAATGGCAATGTTATAGACCTCCGGGAAGCAGCCTCGTGGTACAATTGTCTCCCAAAATTTTCAGCACTCTCTGCCTCTTTCGATGATTGTTGCAAACTATTTTGCATTATCGCAACAGACGTTTACCATCGATCTCTTCCTAATAGTGACAGTTGGCTTTCTTTGGAATGTGTGTTGAAATAAGCTTTCCCAAGATTCCAGTGCTCTCCACACCATTCTTATGGAGGTTTGGATGGTGCTTTCCCTCCTCGCTCATTCTATCCTCCTTCATCCCTCATGGCCATTTTGTGCGATATCAACCAAGGTTAATGCTGCCACTTTTTATTTTAGGAAATGGTGTCAGATTATGGAATTTGTGGCAGTTTCAATTCCCTATGCTAAAAAAATATTTCAAACATTCTACTTTGACAATAATTGTGACTATTTCATTACCAAAATGTATATTATTTTCAAGCATGAGATTTTGAAAATTCTTTTCAAAAGTCCTGATTTATCTCGATTAGCTTCTATATATCAGTGTAGCTATAGAATTCCATTTCGATATTCAAAGAGGCCATCTAACCATATCCTTGATATTGAGCAATCTAACATGCAAATAAAGCAATGATGGTGATATGTGTAAGTATATATTAATTCTTTATTATACTATCTTTATCGCATTACTAGATGTACATTTGACCCGTTGAGTCATAACCACAAACATTATTTATTCATATTTCATTTCATTCGAAAACCTATGGAACCGTATGAATCATCCGTTAAGACACGTTATTGTATATAAATAAAATACCATTTACATCTATATTATCCATAAGGATAATATAGAAGACATTATTTTTGCCATCTAATTCACATAAGTGTGTGCAAATACTACGAAAAGGCTGAAAAAGTCAGTCTTTCTTTAAATGCCTACAGAGAGATTGAAATATTAAAAAGTGCTTGAATTAACATAGTGTGAGAGGCTACAGAGATATATTGATAACTGATAAAGAGGTGGATGACTTGTTTGTACAAATTACAACTGATTATAACAGTTAAAACGGGATGAATTTGTTTTTCAAACATAACTCAATCCCAGAACTAAAGTATATGTTCGCATCTATTTTATGTTATTAAACTATATAGGAAAAATTCTTAGAGAAACAAATGTCAATTGATATAATGTCAGATAATTATCATCTCTGTATAGAGTAGGCACCACGTTTCTGGATGGAAAGAAGACCTACTAGAGGCGACAGAAGTAATTGTTTCAGTTGTGCTCTGATGGCCTCCTTAGTGTTTTTTTTTTTTTTTTTTTTTTGCTCCTTACTTAAAATTACATATTGTCACTTTTAACTGTAGCAAAATATTTCAAATACTAAACAACTTTATTACTTAAAAATAAAATTCCAAAGTTGTCATCATTTTCGAGTGAAACAACTTTTCCGGAAATTACGCAGTTATTTTAATTTTGTTTCTTCTTCATGAAGCAAAAGTGAAAGTAGAATCTCCCGGGCAACGTCAGGTAGATACCGCTAGTCATGTATATAATTCATTGAATAAATTCTAAAAAAAAATAATTAAAATATAATATTTCCGTGGTTGTTGGTTAAAAATTATTATGCTGATTTGTATAATAGGTAATAATCGATGAAGGGGTAGGGTTGGACATGTATCACTATTTTTCTTTTTTGTTTGGGGGGGGGGTCACGTGTTAGTTTGGATACATTTTCAAGCCACAATCGAATCGAATTCTGCCAAAAGAAAAGGTGTAATTGGCAAGCGTTCAGAAATGAATTCAAGAAAGTTTTTGTTACTTTCTCCACGCGGTGGGGGTAAAGAGAAATTAATTAAATAAAACTCCTTGTGCGTTAGTTTTTTTTTTGTTGTTTCTTCAGCTTTTTGGAAAGACATATTGTCAGAACATATGTACGGAAATTTATATATATATATATATATATATATATATATATATATATATATATATATATATATATATATATATCCGTGTGGTTTGCTCCTTTCGAATGAAGTCAACGGGTTCAAATCTTCTTACCAGCTGTAATTGTGACACCTTGCACTGATGATTCCCGAGAGGATGAAACACCAGTATGCATAGGTATTTTAAAAAATTATTATAGTAATAATTATACATACATATGTATGTATATAAACAGGCTTTGCTACACTGCTATGACAATGTTTCGATCTGTATTTATTAATAACTAAGATATCGTCAAGCTTGTCTTTTCCTTTCATCTTTGACTAGACGTGAGGCCAAGTGTGGGGCTGATGAAAGTAGTTTTGTGGAATGCATTGGATTCGAACTTGGCGCACCCAGGTTTTCAGTCCGTTTCGTTAACCACCGTGTGTGTACGTGTGTATATAGATAGATAGATAGGTTTATAATATATCTATATCTATCTATCTTAATCAGTGTGGTGTAACTACTACTGTTAATTAGATAGGGCTATAAAAATGACAACCCTATTAACAAGAAGAATCGAGAAACAAATAGCAAGTTAGACAACCACCTCAGATTTACTCTGCCACCTGAAATGAATTAGAAAAGAAATCTTTCACCCTATAATTAAAAGTAGGGGTTCATACCTCCATAATTCATGTTTAAATACATGTTCGGGTCACAAGTGGATCGAATTAAAGTTGTTAACAAATATATATATATAAGAAAGAAAGAAATTTTTTAAAATTACAAAGCACTTTGAGAAATGAATAAAAAAAATGATTGCCACTTTAATCGAGTTGGAAAGAAAAATCAAATTAAAATCCTTTGAATGGTGGCGAATTTTATTTTTTTTTATTTTAATCTTTTTATCGAAAAATATACTTTTATAGACATGGGTACAGAAATATATAATATATATTACGCTTACCTTAATTACTGTGATGCACCCACACATGGGCTGTTAATAATAGCTGGCCAGAGCTACGAAAGTGGCAATGCTATCACCAAGGTAAGTTGTCAAATCCCAGTTCAGGATCGAAATCTGGTGAAAGGTATGAATCCTGACATTGTCCCTCTCCTCATCCGTTAATTGTCTAATGCATTATAAATGGTTTTTAAAATGCGACTTAGAAATATGCTAGAAATGTGGGAGAAAAAATAACAGTGAAAATAAAAGAAAAATGCCCCTCATCCTGTAACGCATCCCCGCACTGAGGAAGCTGAACAGTTCCACTGGAAAAAGACAAAAAAGAAAAGACAAAAACTAACCAAATTCTTTACCTGGGATCGCACATGTGCGCATATTTTTCCCGGCTGTGAGACGACAAGATTTAAAATATGTTCAAATGTTTTTTCAATTTGGGGCCAGGTAGAAACACGTAAAAGAGATATCAACGCGTTAAAAAGTAGCAAAACCTTAACGGAAGCCACGTGGAATCAAAGAGTTTTTGTGCATTTCTGTATTTCTTTGTACTCCATTTTTTGGGGCGAATCATCATTCATCATTTTTTTTTTTTTTTTTTTGAAGACACCATTGGAGGTCGACGTTTTTTTTTTTTTTTTTTTTTTTTTTTTGCTATCAGTGATATTTCCATTTCTGCTTGGGAGGTTCAGTTGCGTTCTCATTTGGTCTGTCATGCTTAAGTTTGCAACAGAATTTTCTTTAGTCTATCATATTTATGTTAGAAATAACATTTTCGTCATCGATTCATGTTTCAATTTAAAATAGTAATTTCGTCGATTGATCTGACACAAGAGCTGGAAATAGCATATTCGTCATTAGTCTGTCATACTATAGTTTAAAATAGCACGTTTATTGGTCTGTTATGCTTCAGTTCAGAATAGTATTTTCATCGGTCTGTCACACGCTTAAAATAACATTTTTTTCTCTCGTGCTTCAGTTTGACATAGTATATTTGTTATTTGTCACGCTTAAATTTGAAATAACATATTTAGATGCGTCCACATTTCCCAAATAAGATGTTTTCGTCCGTTAATCTGTCACACTTGCGATTAAAATAGCATTTTTAAGGCCAAACGTGTCAATTGAATGAACACATCTGAAAAATATTTGTGCCTGTCTTTTTTTTTCTTTCTTACAAAACCTAAACATTTTTTCTTTCATTAATCACAAGTTCTTTTTGATGTGATGAGTTGGTTTCGCAAACCATTGACAATGAGTCTCAGCCTAACAAGTGCTTACAAATTGTACCCATTAGAAACGTTAGTCTTGTTTAAGGGATCCCTAAAGTTATGAGTAGATGATGTCAGTAGCATTCCCACATGTGGAGGAGGACCGAAGGAGCCTTGGTCAATGATTTGGTAACTCACTCCGGCATAACAAAGCAATATGAAAACTAAAAGCCACTCGAGGATAAGTGTTGATAGGATTATCAGTTGGATGATAAATAATAAAATGAGAGGGTTGGAAATGATGCTGGAATGGGCAGAATTTGACTACTTGATTAAGGATGACTCAAAAAGTATTTGTTGGCGTTGGACTATAAGACGACCATGTTGTAGCCATGGGGGAAGTAGTTCTGTGGTATTGTAATCCATAGAAAGCGTTTGGAAAGAAACTGTTGGTGGAATTTGTTTGGTTTTAGGTACACAGCGAGACAAAAGTACTTTGCAATAAGAGTAGCTAGACAAGTTCTTGCTGTGAATGTTTTTATGAATAAGAGACAAAAGTTGGGACTTAGTCGAACACCTATCATGGAGAAAACAATGGAGTAGAAAAAGACTAGCACTGTCTCTTTGATGAGTTAACCTTGTAGAGGGACCCTATACAGAGGAGCATCCATAAGATGCCCATTCTTTAATATAGATAAAAAGCAAGTTTGCGCTGTTTAAAAAGTTTAACAAATAATACTTTATTTTGGGAACTCTGTGTGTGGGGGGGGGGTGTCTTGGTAAATTCGAAAATTATGATTATTTTTACCTAATTCGCATAATGGTGAGAATGTTCAATCGGGCTAAAATACAGGGTGTTCAATCCTCCATCGGGTCATATCAAAATATAGTACTTGATTCCTCTTTGCCAAACAATCAGCATTATAAGACCAAGTATCAAGAGTAAGTAGAATAACCCTGGAAAAGGAGTAATGCCCTCACCTATATTTCGATATAGTAATTCATGAAAAGGAAGCCTTTGGGTTGCTCACAACTATTACTATTTTTGTTCTTACTTACCTAATCGAATCAAGGTTTGGAAATATAAAGTCCATACCAGAAATTTCTATATTTCAATCTATTTACAAGGGAAACATATAATAGTAACTTTGAGATTGGTTTGTTCACAGAAAGTTTACAGAACATTTGAAATAATAGATAACATCAACAAAAAGAGTTTTGGTTATGAGCAAAGTGCAGTATCTGTCGTGAAGAATAAATAGATAACAAGAATTCAACACAAAAAAAAAATGAATTAATTATCTCATATCTGTATGCATTTATGACTTACCGATTATATAAAAAAATATCGTATTTACGCATGCGTGAGTGTCAGGCTATAATTCAGAAACTACGCAAGATACTCTTATAAACTTTACATTATCAGATTAAGTGTAATCCCTAACCTACTTATGGTAACATAAAATACTGTAATATTCATTCTTTTGAAATCACCAAAGACATAATGGGTGCATGGGAATAAAATAAAGTTACTTTTTTCAAATTCTTACTAGCAATTGTTTCGAAAGCAATATTGGAATTAAATCAATCGGTAGTTAGTTGGTTTTCTGTTTTATTTCTTTCTATTGCAGTTACCAGAGAAAGCGAGGTAGCCGGAGGAAAAGGTAGAGAGAGAAATAGAGACAGTGGGAGAGAGGGTAAGAAATAGAGAAATTTTAAAAGAAAGATGTTACAAAAACTGTTTGTTATCCATGCCTCCGGGCAACGCCTGGTAGCCTTGTTAGTTATAATAGAAACCTAACTTAAAAAGTTAATATATATATATATATATATATATATATATATATAATATATAATATATATATATATATATATAATATATAATATATATATATATATATATATATATATATATATATCGTAAAAACTGCGGAAATAAAAATCAAGTTTATTTCAACGACTTGCTCTGACCTGACTAAAGTGACTTTAATCAAACATACAAAATTGATTCTAAATCTTTGACCTTTCAGAAAAATATGTTTTGAAATTGAGGCCGGTGTTAGCAGTATTATTTTTTGTTTCTTTATAATCACACCGCCATGTAAAAAAATGTCTTATTTCATATATATTATTCGCTAGCCAAAAAGAGTTATTTATCACGCTGATACTCTCTATGTCGTTATTACTCGAAATCTTTATGTTGAAAACAACAAACAACATCATGCTCAATAAGGCAGAGGATACACCAAAAAACACTCCCTCTGCCTATCAGAAAAGTTCTTAACGACTACTGTTGCCGCCATTCTTGTTGCCGTGACAGATAGTGAAAAAGTAAACACACACACACACATACGTACACACACACACACATACGTACACACACACACATATATAACTCACAATAACAGTTTTTATTTTTATTTCCATGTAATATATATATATAGAGAGAGAGAGAGTGAGAGAGAGAGAGAGAGAAGATTAAACATGGTACATTAAACACTAAAACATCCTCGTGCAACTAAAAAATACTTTAGTCTTCGCTCCTGTAACATCCCAATTATATCTTGAATAAATAAGGGTTTTTGTTTATGAATTATGACTTCTAACAATTTCCATTCATTTTCACCAGCTTTCATCCTCTTTATTCCGAAGGAGACAGAAACTTTTGAACTGGGTGGTTTTTCTGAGTAAAATATTAACTCTCTCTGGGTTGTTTAGTGTGCATACGCCATTAAACACGCGTGAGACAAAATAAAATATTATGAAAGAAAAAATATAAAATTTTTGGCTTTGGAATGTAAGCGCGTGCGCGCGCGTGTGTGTGTGGGGGGTGTTTGTGTGTGTGTGAGAGAGAGAGAGAGAGAAAAAAAAAAAGGGGAACCTAAATTATTTGTGAGTTCATCAGCGTTTCGTTTTTATTTAAAAGGCTTCCCCAGGATGACTGATTTGAAGACAGTAAATTAGTAGCATAAGTACATTATACTTGGAAATATCTTAGAAGCAATGCACTTGTGTTTTTAGTTTACTTTCTTCAAATCAGTAAAGAATATTGTCATACACAAAAACAAAAAGCATGACGTAACATTTTAGCAAGGATAGAAAGAAGCATGATGCTTTGCAGTGACGTCATAGACATCCAAAACCAAATACACCAGAAAGTGCATCTCTGGTCAGTTTGTATTTCCGTTCAGATGTGTAAATTAAAAAGTACACTTTCTGATCCAGCAAATAGTTTAAATAAGTTGCATTTGTTTCTTCTGACTCAGTTAACCGCACCCAACAATAAATGTAATGCATCGTGAAAACATAAAAGAATGGGATACATTATAATACATAAGATTACATTTGGCTAACCATTCCCCCTCAAACCTACAACAGATTATAAAAACTTGCGATTCCATCAATAATGCCATTTTCAGGTCTTTGGCGATTTAAGTTTGTAGTGCTACTCCTAGCTACAGGTAACGTGATTTTTAGCGATAGCGACGTCTTTTAAAAAGTGCCAAGAACAGCTTTGGCAATTAATATATAGATGTAGTTTAATTGGCCGATGAAAAAGGTGGATAAACCATGAATATTATGAATAATAATAAGCAAATGTCTAATCAACGGGCATTTTTAAATAAAAGCTAGAAAAAATGAATGAATAAAATATATTTATATCAGCAATTTGA
This sequence comes from Euprymna scolopes, assembly GCF_053919585.1. NCBI lineage: Eukaryota > Metazoa > Mollusca > Cephalopoda > Sepiida > Sepiolidae > Euprymna > Euprymna scolopes. The sequence continues at coordinate 53,404,204 of NC_136507.1, read as the reverse complement.
TATAAATCTGATATAAATTAAATATATTTATATCAGGCAGGTAAAATATACTTTAAAAGACCAAAGTTTATTGAGACGTTTTAAGGTTCTTGAATAAAAATAGACAAAATGTAAAAAAGTTCGTCTTAAAGGTGTGTGTGTGTGTGTGTGTGTGTGTGTGTGTGTGTGTGTGTGTGTGTGTGTGTGTGTGTGTGTGTGTGTGTTTGTTTGTTTGTTTACTTTCTGGATGGTTGTATTCACTAGATATATAGCAGCAGGCTTAAAAGAATTTCAACATGATGTGTTCCAGTTTTCTAGGATGGGCGTTGTTGACGTTAGAAGTTGAGACACGTCGAGTCAAAACGCATGTGCTCTCCCCCGCCCCTCAAAAAAAAAACTTTGATTTAAGTTGATCAAGCAACTATCTTATAGGTTTGGTTATTTCACACATCCTTGTTATTATTTAGGTTCGAAACGATTTTTATTGATTGGAAAATATTTTAAGTTCATACGTTCCTGTGAAACCCCACTTGATGAAGAGAATGGAGAAAAAAAAGGATAGCAATGAAATCCATTTGTTTGTTAGCATTCGTTTGAATCTCGCCGTGAGAAGGAACGAAGAGGGGAGAGTAAGCGGAATGAAGAAAGTAAGAAACAAGAGTAGCTCATATCAGCTCGTTCATCTCGCATACTGATGTCTAATCTACCACAAGTTCTTACATCATATTTTCTCACTGAAGGTCCCTCATGTTATCTTATTAGAGGAAAAGCCTTGCAGAAACAAACGTTGATTAACTCAGCTATAGCCTGATAATAGACAACTACGGGAATATTTATAGCGCTTATTATTGATGGTGACAGCTAATGAGAAACATTTTACAACACTTAAAAAAAATGGTTATAAATAAAACTAGTATATTTTAATTAACACTTTCCTCTCTTTTTTTTAACTAGCTGTCTGATCTCAACAAACGTTTGTCTAATTTGATTTATTTTATATTTTTCTGTTATGAATTACTACTTCCACTCTTTACAATTTTTCCCTCTGGTGCTACCAGATCAGACTATCTGAAGAACTGGCTTCCTGATCTAAAATGCACCAAATATTGATTTTATTGTTGTTGCTTTTTTTTTTCTTCATTTTCATTTGCAAAATTAGATGAGATTATGTAAAAAAAAATATATTCTACAAAACAACAAAACCAAACACCATGAATAAATATTTGAAGATATAAAGAACTTGAAGCATAAAGCCCTTTTTCCAAGAATACTGGTTTCGGCATTAAATAACATAAAAAGTATTGTTAAGCCATAAAACAAAACAACTAAACCAACTACAATTTTCTCCATGCTTTCCTCAGAATAAATGTAAACTAAATCTTCTTTGTATATTTAGGGAAGACATAAACCTAGGTTTGTCAGGATATATGAGTTGCTCTAATTTTACAATTAATGAGTGAGAATTAGATTTGGATTCTAAATTGTATTCCCTTCTCTAATATAGACCACTTGAGTGTTTAGAAATTAATGATTGACATGAAATAGGCTCCACTGTTGCCCAGAATAAAATATCCTCTTGAGTTAATCACCCCACGGGGCGATACATTTTGATGCCAGAAATATAATCTGGTGCTAAAATTACACCATTTCTTTCGGGCCAGAATTTCAAGAAGTGCTTGAGATTTGCGACTTAGATAATTAAAACATGATAGGGTACACATAAGTTAGTCGATTTTGATGCTGGTTAGCCAACCATGGAGCAAAAGCAGTTGTATCTAAGTCCCGATAACGTCAACTATACGTGCATTTGATACTGATCATTTTATTAGGATACACAAATGTTGCTTTTGTCACTGACATCCTCAAGTTAGAAAAAAACTAACCTTAATATTCGCACTAAGACTCTGTTCGTGAAAAAAAATGTCAATTCAAACAAAATCTATTTGATTCATAACATGGAATTATCAATTTGTTTTCAAGAGCTTATGAAGAGTGGTGCCACGGCTTGTACTATAACATTTCTACTTTAAACAAACAGATGAACCGTTCGCACATGTCGTTTCACATGAACGCGTACTTGCTGCCCTCGTGGGGTTTTAATCGATCAAGAAACAAATCAAAAAGTCTTTTTACATACGTGGATGATCACTGACTTCATTCTTTAACTCAAGATGAATCTACTCTTGCATGTAAAACAATGGAAACCTGTTGGCTTTCAAAGGTTTTATTTAGAGAGTTTTCTCTTTAGTGGAGAGACCACGCAAATTACGTCTTACTTAATTTTCTTAAGCCACAAAATGATCGATGAACAGATAGTCTCGAGGAAATATTAATTTAGAGTTCTACATTGTCAAGCAGGTCTTTTCTGTCCGCTTCCTGGTTCAAACTCCTCAAAAACTCTGTTCTATCCTCTGAACACTTGATCTCACTTTTTATATAATATCATTAAATCCTTTCTAGTTCACTTGCCTAGGGAGATAACCCTTGACCCATTTGCTTCAATCATGCCAGCTACAGGTGCTATTTCTGTTTACCGCCAGTTTATCCTAACATGTACTCTATGTAAACCTTGCCAAAATTCATACTAGATAACTTAATCGCTACTTACAGGCGTAGGGTTTCAATACATAACAGTACCAAGATCAGAAATTTAATTATTTTGAACGGGAGACACAACGATGACGCCATGAGCCATATTGGATGTCACTGCAACTGACCAGTCTACATAAGTTGAAAGGTATGAGCTGACATTTAACCATTCATCTTGTATATTATTATTTGGTTGTAATCGATTAGAACACAGGTCAGCTGATGGCATACTTTGACCAGATGCTAATTTATTGAAGCCCTTTGAACCAAGATTTTCCTTTAACCACTAGATTTTTTTTTTTTTTGTATAGTGTTAGATGTTTATTTCAATTTATTTAAAACATAATGTGCACCAAAAAAACGTATCAAGGCTAATAGAGTAAAGTATGTTTTAGATGAGTTTCTTAAAGACACAATATGGGGGGGGGTATTCTTTGCCGGCTGCAATGTGCTTCAATGAATTTATAGCACTTGCACCTCCCTAAACGAAAATACCTCTGACCATTCCTACTACTGATCCCCATTCCTTCGTTGCAGAAATCCCTAGAAGCTGGAAGATTTTCGATTTTGATAGCTTTTTCCTTGGATTTCCTTTTCTGCTCATTGTTTACTCGACAGTATCAACATACAGAAATCTAAATATAATATTAACAAACATTTTGCTGGTTAAATCCCTACCCAAGTTGCTCCTACAAATCTAGTTCCTAATCACAGTTACCTTTTTACGCTTCTGTGTCAATATGGCATTTTTAGGGTGAACAAATTTTCCACAAAAAAGAAAAATATGTGTAAGTATTACCCGCACCATTATCAATGAGACATGGTGTAAGAGCCATTTTCTGTTTTGCAAGGTTCCTCCTTTAACCAACATGCAATCACACCAATCATTTGAAGGAACAGAATTGAACGACGGCCAACAACTCCAAAATTCTCGACTACTATCAGAGTAAGCATAACTCTGTCTGCAAAAGGAGAATGTTTATTTAATGTGTTATTTCCTACGTTTCAAACAATTTTCAAATTAAATTGCAAACCTTGCCAAAAATGCTTGTCAAAAATGTGTTGCCATAAATATTCTAAATTAGTAATTTAACTTCTTTAGCCCTTTCAAGACAAGTTGACGGGTGTTTGTCACTTTTCAAAGCATGCTTAATGGAATATATATTCCCCTCTCCCCACAAAACCTATCCTTTTTAATAAACTTTTTATTGTTTTAATAAATTCAGTTTTAAAAAGTTAAAACGGACAATAGTAACTGCAGACAAAAAAAGAATACAGAATTTTTTGGATGAAGTCGTTTATTGCTGCATTACTTGGAAAGTGACTTATTAGATCAATCTCACAAGAAATAATGATCAGCGTGTGAATTAATGTCTTTTTTTTTACACAGGATTCACCGAAGGCCACTTGAGTATAGAGGTTAAAGAGTATACAATAGTCAATGGGACAATATCGTAGTAATCGTTGGTGCTGAAAATTTGGTAAATTTGATTATTTAAAGGGAACGGCTCATCAAGAACTTGTTTACGTTACACTTGAAGACAACCATATTCTAGTCAGCCTGCCTTTACTTTATCACTATTTTCATGGCAAGTGCTCGTCTGAGTTCCAACGCATGGTTCGCCATCACCCAACTTTCACGAAAATCACTATCCATAATTTCCCCCACTCATTTCTGTGCCTTAACCTAAACGTAGATTGCATAAACAAAGCTTCTTTCTTAGAACTTCACGCGTGTGGAACACTTTTTCGTTTTCCTGCTTTCAAGCTGACTACAACACAGTTGTCTTCTTTTAAGCTTTTCTTTTTATCCTTCATGTATTCGTAATCGTACTTTAAAAATATTCCTTTAGACCAACCATGACGTAGATTTGATTGCCATAATTTCCAAATGAATTTTTTTTTATTCAATTCTTAATTGTTCAGGAACGTTCCAATTTCAAATGTTTACTCACTTTTTTCGTTTGTATCAAATTTACAATAGATTTATCTGTTGTCCCGTTTTATGTTATACTTGTCTTTTCATTTGAACAATGTCGTCTAAATCCTATCTTCTTTTTGGACCATGTTATTTGCTTACTTTCTTCTCCCTGGAGTAGGTTTCTTCTTCTTTCTCTTTGTCATGCAAACCTCCTCCTACTATCTCCCCCTGAGCCATTCCAGCTGCTTTCTACCATGTCTCCACGATTTATTAAGGCTATACACTACATTTTCTCCTGGGAGATACCAAATATCCTCTGTCTTTTTCTCTTGTGGAATTTTTTCCCCCTGAGCCATGCCAACGGTCCTTTTTTACTTTAACCTGGGACATGCCAACTGTACATTTTTTTTTTAAATCGGGGCCATGTCAACTGTCCATTTTTTTTTTTTTAATCGGGGCCATGCCAACTGTCCATTTTTTTTTTTTTTTTTTTTACCTGGGACATACAAACTTTCATTTTTTTTACTTTCACCTGGGACATGTCAACTGTTTTTTGTTTTTGTTTTTGTTTCTACTATGTTTGTTTGTTTGTTTGTTTGTTTTTTTTTTTTGACCGGAACATGTGAACTATCAGTTTTTTTACATGGCACATGCCAACCGTCTTTTGCCCTTTCAGCTTTGGACATACCAAAAGTCCGTTTAATTTTTTTTTTTAATTAGGATTTGCCAACTGTCCGTTTTTTATCCAGGACGTGCGAACTGTCTGTTTTTTTTTTTTGTTGTTTTTTTTTACCTAGCACATGCTGACTCTCCGTTTATTTTTGTCTTTGTGTTGTTTGTTTTTGTCTTGCCTTGTTTGTTTGTTTGTTTTTTTGGGTTTTTTACCTTAGACATGCCAATTTCCGTTTTTAGCCAGGGAAATGCCAACTATCTGTTGTTTTTACCTGAGACGGATCAATTGTGCATTTCTTTTTTACCTGTGACATGGCAACTTTTTTTTACCTTTTCCTCTGGACATGCCAACTGTCGTTTGCCTTTTCCTGTGGACATACCAGCTGTCCTTTGCTTTTTTCCCCTAGGATATGCAAACTGTCATTATGCGTTTCCTTTTGTCTTAGTCTCACCTCTTTAGTCAAAATATCCACTCGGCTATCTTCGCCATTAGGTCTTGACCATGTTGTATGACCTTTGCCTTCTCACTGAGTCATGCCTTTTAACCATTCCCTGAGAAATCAAAGAATATACATGACATATACACGATTCGCTATTTATGTTTGATATAAGATATTTGCTGTGAAACATCTAAACGTCTAATTAATTTAACAAATGTTAACCCACTTTTTTGCGTCATAATTCATCGTTGCCTCCTCCGAGCAAAAGCAGTTGGTATCATTCTCATCACGGTTTTCCATATTGTAACATAAGTCATTACCACACTAATTTTTTCATTTATTCTTACTTTATTTTTGTTTCGTCTAAATGTCTCTGTAAGAAACGCTGTCGATTTGTCTGTCGTACTTTGGTTTAAAATAACATTTTTATTGTTAATCAGCACATTGAATGGAAGCATTGTAAGTATAACTGTTCTTATTTTTTCCATGTTTTCTCCAAAGACAAACACCCTGACTTCATTGGTGCCAAATATATTCTCGTTTTGATTTCTTCATTGGCAGAAACATGATTAAAATATAGTGAGCACCTGTCGGTTGGGGGAAGAGGGCAGGCAACAAACAACACAGCTTACCCTTAACCATTCACCTCATTCTCTCTTATACCCTTTCTCTCTCCTCCAGCTTACTGAATCAGTCAACTGTTACTATCATCAACGTATTATTTTACAGCAATGTGTTTTTTCTTATGTCATTTTATATATAAACATTTTTTGTGCGAATTAATATTGTTTATGATATCATGATTATCTATTTTATAATTATGTAATCTCAATTTTTTATAGATTTGTTTTTGTTGCTTTTCTTTGTTTACTTTTTATAATTTTATTCCCTTTTCTTTTCTTTTGCAAATCACTAACTATTGATATTGTTTGGTATTGTCTGTGATTGCAATCTGCTTTGATTTTTTTTTCTTTTAAAACTATCTCTTTTTTTATTTTATTATTTTTTGTTCCAAACAAAAGAAAGTAACTCTGCATTGACGAATAGCCAATGAAAAAAGTCCTATGATACAAATTTACATTTTAATTGAATTTTTTTTTTCCGGGCATTGTCCAAAACTTTCATCCTGTATTAGAACAATAAAAAATCTTTGAAATTCTCTCTCTCTCTCTCTCTCTCTCTCTCTCTCTCTCTCTCTCTCTCTCTCTCTCTCTCTCTCTCTCGTTTATTGGTGACTTCTGAGTCATGACACTGATCCATCTCACGCATCACGCAGGTGTTTCAATAACCATTTTCTCACGATTTACCTCCTCCTTTCGAAGGATGGGGTTAGGTTATTGCATCTCGCCCTCATGTCCTGATTCATGAGGGATTTGTCGATGGGACTATGCATGTTATCGTTGTCCCCAGTCCAGAAAATCTACTCTTTGAAGAGCTGGATTTTCCACATAAAATTTAACCTAATTTTGTCCTCGTGGGGAGGCAAGCAAATAAAACCTATTTCTCCTTCACTCCACTTATTCAAATATATAATAATTGCTCTGATTTGTGTAATCTGATCTATGTTGAGGCAGCGCGGCTGGAGAGAATGGGTATAGTTTCGAATTGCATATATGTTGTGTTAATTTTCATAAAGATGTTGCGTTAATTTTCAATGTTTAATTTGAGAGAAAAGTAATGCCCTAAATCATTGGGACTCACAGGGTATTTGGGGTGGATTGGTACAAGTGATTCTTATGCCACTATTTTTGAAGCCTCACCCCCCGCAGTCACCCTAACACAATCCCTTGAGGCTTGATTATTATGAAATGTATCTCTCGACTTGTGTTTGCTATTTTAGTTTTTTTTTTTTTTTTTTTTTCATTTTAGTGTCTTTCCATTTTTTTTTTAATTTTCTTGTTTAGGAAATTGCTTTGCAGCATGCTTCACTGCACCTTCCCATCTCGCTCTATTATTTTTAACAGCCCACTCTTGCTTCATCATCTTTTACCGCCCCCCCCCTCCCTTGGTCATCTGTTGCCTTCATCGCTTCATCATCCTTCCCTCTACTTTTACCTTTTCAAAATGGATTTCTAGTGTTATCAGATTCGGTTGTCTTAAAGGTATCGACTAACTTAAATGCACCAAACATTGATGTTATTGTTTTTTTTTCTTTTTCCTTTGAAAAACTCAATCATGTTCCGCAAATCTAAAAACAAAAGCAACCATTTTTCTACAAAACGAAACTAAAGATCGTGAATAGATATTTGAAGACAAAAACAACTTGAAACATAAAAACTTTTTCTTTTTCGTAAATTACTGAATTCGGCATTAACCGAAAAAAGGGTTGATATGCCATAGCACAAAACAACCAGACGAAATGGATGATTATGTATCTATATATATACTACTAAAACTCTGAGAACCTTGTATGGTTGCTTGACACACTCAGAAAAGAAGTTGTAAAATAAATGTAGTAATAGTAGCAGAAGCAGAATAAGAAAATGACAGTAAAGGGATGACATAAATAAATGACATAAATAAAGAAGAATGACTAGCATAGTAATGTCAGCATGAGAGAAAATAAGAGGGTGATATAAAGAAACAAGTGACGTAAATAAAGAAAAAAGGGAAATGTGTTAGGGGTCTGCTCCTCAGAATATCAGGCCGATGCAAACATTTTTGTCGGTTTGTAGAAGGGCATTTAAAATAATTGTAAATTATTTTATGCATATTATTATTACTTAAACAACTAATCATGATTTATTTATAACTTTTTTTCTTTCTAATTATTAAAGCATCATTTATATTTTCTTTTATATTCTTACCCATCTTGGCCCAAAAAAGACCTTCTTTAGGTAATAGGAAGGAAGTCATCTTCCATCATGATAATGCGTTTCCTCATCAGAGATTTCCTTATAGAATTTGGTCGAGAAATCTTCCCCCCTATTTTGCATATTTTATTGACTTAGCTTCTTCGGATTGTCATTTATTTCGAGAATTACAAAACTATTTAGATGGCCTTAAGTTAACATTACGAGAGGAGATTGAACGTGAGATACATTCATATTTCACAGTAAAACTTCGAGAATTTTACAAATGAGGCATTTATAAGCTCGTTGATAGATGGAACAACAGTTATTGTTATAAATAAAGATTGCTTAAACATATCACCATGATTAATTCATAACTTTTCTTCCAGATTATTAAAGTATCGTTCATATTTTTCTGCAATATTATCATTCATGTTGACTCGAAAATTACCTGCATTAATCAACAGAAAGGGTGTCCTCTTCCATCATGATAATGCTCCTCCTCACAAAGCACGACTGACTAGAGATCTTCTAAGAGAATTTGCCTGGAAAATCTTGCCCCATCCTACATATTCTCTTGGCTTAGCTCTCACAGATTATCACTTATTTCGAACATTACAAAACCATTTAGATAGCCTTAAATTAACATCACGAGAGGAGATTGAACACAAGTTCGATTCATATTTCAAATCAAAAACCTAAACAATTTTACAAGTGAAGCATTTATAAGCTCGTTGGCAGATAGAACCAAGTTATAGAGAGCAAAGGTCGTTATTTTCATGAAAAAACATTTTCAAAAATAGTTTTTTCATTTTCAAGATGAAATTTAAAATCGACAAAAACTTTTGCACCTAATATATTTTGGCCATTTAAATCACAGTTGATAGGTTCGATACATGTGTTCCAAGAAGTGCAAATAAACAAATATACTTTTAAAACATTTACCGTCCCAATCAGTGAAAGGCACTAGATGTATACATTAATACATAACTATACAAGCTTTGACTCAATGGGTCACTAGTATTAGTGAGCTGCTTTTGGATGACGAGGCACAAACATTTCATTTCTTATTTATCATCCGGTTATCAAACCCAACTTTTGGGGTTTTGCTTTTTAGGTGTTAAGGGCGGGGCTTAAATCCTGAATACTTTTACTGCAAAGAAAGATAAGACTAGCAACCATTCCTGTTTCCCTTTAACATCTAATCCTGTATCACATCCTGTCACCTTTCTATCTTCTCATGGTCCCCTCAGCTCCACCCATCTGGCTCTTTCTATCCTCCAAACCTATACCCTTACAGGAGCTTTCTTTGCCTTTTTAGTTCTTACAACTTCAAGCCCATGTAATTCCAGCTTCCTTTTTTTTTTACATCGTAGTTTTTCTCCTAAACAAAACGCATACCTTTATTTTTCTTTTTAATTAGTTATGTAAAATAATGTTACTCCATCTTTTTATTAAACTGAAACAAAGAATATTCGTTTTCATTTCTCGTTTCCAAAGCAAAAACACAAAACAATATTTTTTTTTTTAAAACAAAGTGTAGATCGTTTTAACTGAAAATTTTTTACAAATGTTTTTCAAGGGTTTCAAAGTTTAGAGGTTCTTGGAAAGCATAAAAATTTAGAGGGTCTTAAAAAAAGTTAAAAGGGTCTCCAATTGATTAAATTTTATCAAGATTTAGAGAGTTTAAAATTAATGAAGATTTAATAGGTCTTAAATGGATAAAAATTTAAAGGTTATTAAAGAAAAGGAATAAAAATTTAGTGTCTTACATGATCAAACTTAAATCGGTCTTAAAATGATCAAACTTTAATCGGTCTTAAAATGAGCAAACTTTAATCGGTCTTAAAAGGATCAAACTTTAATAGGTTTTAAAAGGATCAAACTTTAATAGGTTTTAAAAGGATCAAACTTTAATAGGTTTTAAAAGGATCAAACTTTAATAGGTTTTAAAAGGATCAAACTTTAATAGGTCTTAAAATGATCAAACTTTAATAGGTCTTAAAATGATCAAACTTTAATAGGTCTTCAAATGATCAAACTTTAATAGGTCTTCAACTGATCAAACTTTAATAGGTCTTCAACTGATCAAACTTTAATAGGTCTTCAACTGATCAAACTTTAATAGGTCTTCAACTGATCAAACTTTAATAGGTCTTCAACTGATCAAACTTTAATAGGTCTTCAACTGATCAAACTTTAATAGGTCTTCAACTGATCAAACTTTAATAGGGCTTCAACTGATCAAACTTTAATAGGTCTTCAACTGATCAAACTTTAATAGGTCTTCAACTGATCAAACTTTAATAGGTCTTCAACTGATCAAACATTAATAGGTCTTCAAATGATAAAAATTTAGTGGGTCTTAAAATAATGATTTAACGGGTCTTAAAATAATGATTTAACGGGTCTTAAAATAATGATTTAACGGGTCTTAAAATGGTGATTTAGGAGGTCTTCATAATATTTAACAGTTTAGAGGGTCTTTAATTAATCCAAATTTAGTGGTTCTAAATATGATAATGATTTATAATGATTCCGAGGATCTTAAAATGATAAAAATTTTCTCCAATTCAGATAATCTATTTAATGTTGTATAATGTAACTATGGTTTTAAATTTCGTTAAAATCAAACATTAAAATGGTCATGAAGACATCAAAAATGAGTAGGAGATCGTTCCTACAAAATGTCTCGTTTATAGGTTTATTAGTAAAAAGACAGACAGTTATTGTTTTTTATATAGAAATAAAAAATTCTTTTTAAGACACGTATGACATGGCTGAAATGTAAAAAAAAAAAAAAATGGTGCATTTTTTTACCAGAATTATAATATGAAAAGTTGCAACGAAGCTTATAGATAATTGGATTATTTTCAAAGAGACGGACGTGGCAGAAATTAGAATTTCTATCAAAACTTCATCAGACGTTTATTTAATTCAAAGAATTTATCCATTGGACGCGCCCTCACGCAAAAAATATCTGGCATTCAACGGATAAAGTACCTTAGCGCTGACACCGAAAGTCAAACAGACGGACAAATTTTCGCATCAAAAACTATTTACGTTAATTTCTAAATGTCAACACAAATCATGGTTGACATTTACTTACAAAAATTTCCGGGCGTCTTTTTTAATCATCCAATTTTTATGTATTTGCTATATTTTATGTTTTATAAGGACACATTAATACATAGTAGTAGTAGTAGCAGCAGCAACAACAGCAGCTATAAAAGTACAATAGTATTATTCGTGTAATGGATATGTAAGCTGTTTAACAACTACTGATGTGAACTCTGGTCTCGGGAATGCTGTTTTATTTTGACTGTACAGTTATTTACACTGATACCCTAAGAAAAGGTATGCGTCCATCTTTTCCTCCACACCGATTTAGCCTTCGAGCTAGGATCAAGAGGTAGTATCTGTTTTTCCTCCGTTAGGGGAGGAAAGATATTTCTTGTCTAGGGCAATTTTAATGTTTGTCCCATCTATAATTCCCCATTTTGGGGAGTTGGATATTACCTACATAAAATATCTGACCTTGTGGCTAACTTTGTCCTCATGGGGAGATAAATAGGGACATCAAAAACAGATGAAAAAGAGTCCAATTTATTGGTCGCAAATCGTAAATAACATAGTTACAGATGCGTTATGCACAAATTGTGCTAAAAATCCATTGCCTGGCTATTCGCTGTCTTGCCTTGTTGCAACATTCACTCTAGGCAAGTTGAGCTTACCTCCTCCAAAGGAGAAAGTTTCTAGGAAATATTAATTTTACAGGACTGTCACAGGTATATACTGGTCGAGGGAAAGATGATTATGACAAAGTTAGTTTTTGCAGTCCTTCCTACATACAGCGCCTGTAATTCCCAAATGGTCACCCATTTTGTAGTTACCAGATTCAACAATGCTTAACTTCAGTGACATAATGAGAACCTGTGTTTCGTCTCTGCTTTATCGTTATTTTCATGGCAAATGCTCAGCTGAGATTCAATCTATGGCCCCCCCCTCACCAGACTTTCACGAAAAACACTCGTCTAGCCAAAACCACTATCAATAATTTCCCACACTCTTTATCTATGCCTAAACCTAAATGTAGATTCCATGAACAAAACTCCTTTCTTTGAACTACACGCCTGTGGAACTCTCTTCCGATTGCCTGCTTTCCAGCTGACTACAATCTGATTGTCTTCAAGTCCAACATAAACAAGTTCTTGATGAACCGTCCCCCTAAGTAATCCAATTTACAAAATTCCCACTTATGTTTACTACGCTATAATCACATTGACTAATGTATACCCATTAACCCTTATCCTTGAGTGGCCTCCGGGCCTTGATAAGTGGTGATTCTTGTGTAAAAAAGAATTTTTAAAAGAAACATGATTATGGGTCATTTGGAGCAGTCAGTTTTATCCCACTTGAGAAGTTAGTGATTTCTAAGATTCTCTATAAGAGAAAACTCATACAAGCATTTCACTTCTGTCAAAAAATCACACATGCAACATGAGGTCACTCATTTTGATATGATAAACCATCAAGTTTCTATTTTTTTCTTACTACATTATCAAGAACTCAATGGTAAACGGCTGGTGTGATAATACCTGGTGTTACAATGTTGGCGGGGGGGGGGGCAGATTCCCACTATAAATTGACTTTGTGTCTTAATTTACCATTGTGAGGGGAGTAGGTAAATGTTGTAATAGTGCAGAAAGACCAAGGGATAAGCGACCATGACAAGCATTCACATGCCGCAAGGAAACGGTGATTGTATGCATGAGTGAACTTGTAACTGTTTGATTTCGAGGAGAGGATGATTATTATACAAAATAGGCGTTTTGGGCAATCCAAAATAGCTGGATAAAAGAAGTTGGATATTTTTTGGATGTCACTTCATTTGCGTGTCTTTTGGGTGGTTGCCGGTGTATGATTTTTGTTGGTGAAGAGAAGAAGCATGTGCTGTTGCTGATACTAAAAGCGAACATCTCGGTTGTTGGTGAAAAGAAAAAAATAATCCGACACAAGTGTTCCCCCCCCCCCCAACTCTAAATAATTTACCCGGTTGAAATAGGAATTAATTAACCAAATATTTCTTTCAGTAAACAAACTATATTTTGGGTTATCATGTTTAATAATTGGCAAGAACAAACAATGTTGGTACGAGATATCCCCATGAAGAATCTCTATAAAACAGTTTCAATCAGGAAAACAGATTAATTATCAAACCAAGTCTTCAGATCTTCACCAATACAAAACGAGTTCTCTATTAATAGAAAAAAAAAATGTGTTTATTTTAGAGTAAACAAACGATAGAAAAGTGAAAACATTAACTTGTAGAAGAACCTGGATACCATATGGAGGACATGCCGACACCGATGTCGGACTCCTTTTTGTATTTATCTCCTTCCTATTTATTTATTTTAATGGGGTTATTTATCTCTTTCCCATTTATTTATTTTAATGGGGTTATTTATCTCCTTTTATTTATTTTAATGGAATCATTTATCTCCTTTCCGTAGCGGGATGATAAGACACAAGGTCGGGAAGTTGGATTTAAAAAGTCAGCACCCTAGAAGAAGAGCACTCTAGTTAAATAAAAATTGCCTGGGAACTTAACCAGCATTCTTTAGTAGTGGCGCCTCAGGCGATTAGCAGTAAACTACTCCCTTTTTCAAAAGTGAAAAAAAAAAACTTCATAGGAAGATGAACTGCATAACACCATGCCACAAGTTTTTGATGTGGAGTAATACAGATTTACTCCCTTAAAAATGCCCACACCCATGAAACTATGAATAAAATTCACACTCCTTTTCACAATCTAACCATATTTGGTATAAACTTCACTCTATGCCTGGCTTCTTCACCAAGTTCCAGTTATGAATTTTCAACAGTCTTCATTTTGTCGCCATTCAATTAAAAGCACACCCGGATACGATGTCCATAACTTTGAAACGCCCATATCTTAATATTGTTCTAATTTAAAATGTTAACGCCTCTTTGGTTCATGGAATAATCTGAGGGATTATTTTGATAAACATATCTTA